>NW_024465600.1:0-151024 GCF_017591425.1 Ochotona curzoniae
AAGGGCCAAGCGTGCGGGGTCCAGCTGCCCCAGAGCAGCCTTCCGAGTGGGCGTGAAGGCTACTGGTTGCATCCCGGGAGACAGGCTTGATCGGGCTTGAGGACCCCGGCTGCCATCTGCCGAGGGTTACATCCCTGCGCGCTGGTCCCGCCCCTCTTCCCAGCCCCGGGCTTGGGTCTAGCCACGCCCCTAGCGCCACCTGCCCGGGGGCTTGGTCGTTGTACCTGAGTTGCCACGCTAGGCCCGCAAAGGGCCACGCGTGGGGGGTCCAGCCGCCCCAGAGCAGCCTTCCGAGTGGGCGTGAAGGCTACTGGTTGCATCCCGGGAGACAGGCTTGATCGGGCTTGAGGACCCCGGCCGCCATCTGCCGAGGGTTACATCCCTGCGCGCTGGTCCCGCCCCTCTTCCCGGCCCGGGCTTGGGTCTAGCCACACCCCTAGCGCCACCTGCCCGGGGGCTGGGTCAGTGTACCTGAGTTGCCACGCGAGGCCCGCAAAGGGCCATGCGTGGGGGGTCCAGCCGCCCCAGAGCAGCCTTCCGAGTGGGCGTGAAGGCTACTGGTTGCATCCCGGGGGACAGGCTAGATAGGGCTTGAGGACCCCGGCCGCCATCTGCCGAGGGTTACGTCCCCGCGCGCCGGTCCCGCCCCTCTTCCCGGCCCGGGCTTGGGTCTAGCCACGCCCCTAGCGCCACCTGCCCGGGGGCTGGATCAGTGTACCTGAGTTGCTACGCGAGGACAGCAAAGGGCCACGCGTGGGGGGTCCAGCCGCCCCAGAGCAGCCTTCCGAGTGGGCGTGAAGGCTACTGGTTGCATCCCGGGAGACAGGCTTGATCGGGCTTGAGGACCCCGGCCGCCATCTGCCGAGGGTTACGTCCCCTAGCGCCGGTCCCGCCCCTCTTCCCGGCCCGGGCTTGGGTCTAGCCACGCCCCTAGCGCCACCTGCCCGGGGGCTGGGTCGGTGTACCTGAGTTGCCACGCTAGGCCCGCAAAGGGCCACGCGTGGGGGGTCCAGCCGCCCCAGAGCAGCCTTCCGAGTGGGCGTGAAGGCTACTGGTTGCATCCCGGGAGACAGGCTTGATTGGGCTTGAGGACCCCGGCCGCCATCTGCCGAGGGTTACGTCCCCACGCGCCGGTCCCGCCCCTCTTCCCGGCCCGGGCTTGGGTCTAGCCACGCCCCTAGCGCCACCTGCCCGGGGGCTGGGTCAGTGTACCTGAGTTGCCACGCTAGGCCCGCAAAGGGCCACGCGTGGGGGGTCCAGCTGCCCCAGAGCAGCCTTCCGAGTGGGCGTGAAGGCTACTGGTTGCATCCCGGGAGACAGGCTTGATCGGGCTTGAGGACCCCGGCCGCCATCTGCCGAGGGTTACGTCCCTGCGCGCCGGTCCCGCCCCTCTTCCCGGCCCGGGCTTGGGTCTAGCCACGCCCCTAGCGCCACCTGCCCCGGGGGCTGGGTCGGTGTACCTGAGTTGCCACGCTAGGCCCACAAAGGGCCAAGCGTGCGGGGTCCAGCTGCCCCAGAGCAGCCTTCCGAGTGGGCGTGAAGGCTACTGGTTGCATCCCGGGAGACAGGCTTGATCGGGCTTGAGGACCCCGGCCGCCATCTGCCGAGGGTTACGTCCCTGCGCGCTGGTCCCGCCCCTCTTCCCAGCCCCGGGCTTGGGTCTAGCCACGCCCCTAGCGCCACCTGCCCGGGGGCTTGGTCGTTGTACCTGAGTTGCCACGCTAGGCCCGCAAAGGGCCACGCGTGGGGGGTCCAGCCGCCCCAGAGCAGCCTTCCGAGTGGGCGTGAAGGCTACTGGTTGCATCCCGGGGACAGGCTTGATCGGGCTTGAGGACCCCGGCCGCCATCTGCCGAGGGTTACGTCCCCTAGCGCCGGTCCCGCCCCTCTTCCCGGCCCGGGCTTGGGTCTAGCCACGCCCCTAGCGCCACCTGCCCGGGGGCTGGGTCGGTGTACCTGAGTTGCCACGCGAGGCCCGCAAAGGGCCACGCGTGGGGGGTCCAGCCGCCCCAGAGCAGCCTTCCGAGTGGGCGTGAAGGCTACTGGTTGCATCCCGGGGGACAGGCTTGATCGGGCTTGAGGACCCCGGCCGCCATCTGCCGAGGGTTACGTCCCCGCGCGCTGTCCCGCCCCTCTTCCCGGCCCGGGCTTGGGTCTAGCCACGCCCCTAGCGCCACCTGCCCGGGGGCTGGGTCAGTGTACCTGAGTTGCCACGCTAGGCCCGCAAAGGGCCACGCGTGGGGGGTCCAGCCGCCCCAGAGCAGCCTTCCGAGTGGGCGTGAAGGCTACTGGTTGCATCCCGGGAGACAGGCTTGATCGGGCTTGAGGACCCCGGCCGCCATCTGCCGAGGGTTACGTCCCCGCGCGCTGGTCCCGCCCCTCTTCCCGGCCCGGGCTTGGGTCTAGCCACGCCCCTAGCGCCACCTGCCCGGGGGCTGGGTCGGTGTACCTGAGTTGCCACGCGTAGGCCCGCAAAGGGCCACGCGTGGGGGGTCCAGCCGCCCCAGAGCAGCCTTCCGAGTGGGCGTGAAGGCTACTGGTTGCATCCCGGGAGACAGGCTTGATCGGGCTTGAGGACCCCGGCCGCCATCTGCCGAGGGTTACGTCCCCGCGCGCTGGGCCCGCCCCTCTTCCCGGCCCGGGCTTGGGTCTAGCCACGCCCCTAGCGCCACCTGCCCGGGGGCTGGGTCGGTGTACCTGAGTTGCCACGCGAGGCCCGCAAAGGGCCACGCGTGGGGGGTCCAGCCGCCCCAGAGCAGCCTTCCGAGTGGGCGTGAAGGCTACTGGTTGCATCCCGGGAGACAGGCTTGATCGGGCTTGAGGACCCCGGCCGCCATCTGCCGAGGGTTACGTCCCCGCGCGCTGGTCCCGCCCCTCTTCCCGGCCCGGGCTTGGGTCTAGCCACGCCCCTAGCGCCACCTGCCCGGGGGCTGGGTCAGTGTACCTGAGTTGCCACGCTAGGCCCGCAAAGGGCCACGCGTGGGGGGTCCAGCCGCCCCAGAGCAGCCTTCCGAGTGGGCGTGAAGGCTACTGGTTGCATCCCGGGAGACAGGCTTGATCGGGCTTGAGGACCCCGGCCGCCATCTGCCGAGGGTTACGTCCCCGCGCGCCGGTCCCGCCCCTCTTCCCGGCCCGGGCTTGGGTCTAGCCACGCCCCTAGCGCCACCTGCCCGGGGGCTGGGTCAGTGTACCTGAGTTGCCACGCGAGGCCCGCAAAGGGCCACGCGTGGGGGGTCCAGCCGCCCCAGAGCAGCCTTCCGAGTGGGCGTGAAGGCTACTGGTTGCATCCCGGGAGACAGGCTTGATCGGGCTTGAGGACCCCGGCCGCCATCTGCCGAGGGTTACGTCCCCGCGCGCTGGTCCCGCCCCTCTTCCCGGCCCGGGCTTGGGTCTAGCCACGCCCCTAGCGCCACCTGCCCGGGGGCTGGGTCGGTGTACCTGAGTTGCCACGCTAGGCCCGCAAAGGGCCACGCGTGGGGGGTCCAGCCGCCCCAGAGCAGCCTTCCGAGTGGGCGTGAAGGCTACTGGTTGCATCCCGGGAGACAGGCTTGATCGGGCTTGAGGACCCCGGCCGCCATCTGCCGAGGGTTACGTCCCCGCGCGCGGTCCCGCCCCTCTTCCCGGCCCGGGCTTGGGTCTAGCCACGCCCCTAGCGCCACCTGCCCGGGGGCTGGGTCAGTGTACCTGAGTTGCCACGCTAGGCCCGCAAAGGGCCACGCGTGGGGGGTCCAGCCGCCCCAGAGCAGCCTTCCGAGTGGGCGTGAAGGCTACTGGTTGCATCCCGGGAGACAGGCTTGATCGGGCTTGAGGACCCCGGCCGCCATCTGCCGAGGGTTACGTCCCCGCGCGCTGGTCCCGCCCCTCTTCCCGGCCCGGGCTTGGGTCTAGCCACGCCCCTAGCGCCACCTGCCCGGGGGCTGGGTCAGTGTACCTGAGTTGCCACGCGAGGCCCGCAAAGGGCCACGCGTGGGGGGTCCAGCCGCCCCAGAGCAGCCTTCCGAGTGGGCGTGAAGGCTACTGGTTGCATCCCGGGAGACAGGCTTGATCGGGCTTGAGGACCCCGGCCGCCATCTGCCGAGGGTTACGTCCCCGCGCGCTGGTCCCGCCCCTCTTCCCGGCCCGGGCTTGGGTCTAGCCACGCCCCTAGCGCCACCTGCCCGGGGGCTGGGTCGGTGTACCTGAGTTGCAACGCTAGGCCGCAAAGGGCCATGCGTGGGGGGTCCAGCCGCCCCAGAGCAGCCTTCCGAGTGGGCGTGAAGGCTACTGGTTGCATCCCGGGAGACAGGCTTGATCGGGCTTGAGGACCCCGGCCGCCATCTGCCGAGGGTTACGTCCCCGCGCGCTTCTCCCGCCCCTCTTCCCGGCCTGGGCTTGGGTCTAGCCACGCCCCTAGCGCCACCTGCCTGGGGGCTGGGCCAGTGTACCTGAGTTGCCACGCGAGGCCCGCAAAGGGCCACGCATGGGGGGTCCAGCCGCCCCAGAGCAGCCTTCCGAGTGGGCGTGAAGGCTACTGGTTGCATCCCGGGAGACAGGCTTGATCGGGCTTGAGGACCCCGGCCGCCATCTGCCGAGGGTTACGTCCCTGCGCGCTGGTCCCGCCCCTCTTCCCGGCCCGGGCTTGGGTCTAGCCACGCCCCTAGCGCCACCTGCCCGGGGGCTGGGTCAGTGTACCTGAGTTGCCACGCGAGGCCCGCAAAGGGCCACGCGTGGGGGGTCCAGCCGCCCCAGAGCAGCCTTCCGAGTGGGCGTGAAGGCTACTGGTTGCATCCCGGGAGACAGGCTTGATCGGGCTTGAGGACCCCGGCCGCCATCTGCCGAGGGTTACGTCCCTGCGCGCTGGTCCCGCCCCTCTTCCCGGCCCGGGCTTGGGTCTAGCCACGCCCCTAGCGCCACCTGCCCGGGGGCTGGGTCGGTGTACCTGAGTTGCCACACAAGGCCCGCAAAGGGCCACGCGTGGCGGGTCCAGCCGCCCCAGAGCAGCCTTCCGAGTGGGCGTGAAGGCTACTGGTTGCATCCGGGGGGAAAGGCTTGATCGGGCTTGAGGACCCCGGCCGCCATCTGCCGAGGGTTATGTCCCCGCGCGCTGGTCCCGCCCCTCTTCCCGGCCCGGGCTTGGGTCTAGCCACGCCCCTAGCGCCACCTGCCCGGGGGCTGGGTCAGTGTACCTGAGTTGCCACGCTAGGCCCGCAAAGGGCCACGCGTGGGGGGTCCAGCCGCCCCAGAGCAGCCTTCCGAGTGGGCGTGAAGGCTACTGGTTGCATCCCGGGAGACAGGCTTGATCGGGCTTGAGGACCCCGGCCGCCATCTGCCGAGGGTTACGTCCCCTAGCGCCGGTCCCGCCCCTCTTCCCGGCCCGGGCTTGGGTCTAGCCACGCCCCTAGCGCCACCTGCCCGGGGGCTGGGTCGGTGTACCTGAGTTGCCACGCGAGGCCCGCAAAGGGCCACGCGTGGGGGGTCCAGCCGCCCCAGAGCAGCCTTCCGAGTGGGCGTGAAGGCTACTGGTTGCATCCGGGGGGAAAGGCTTGATCGGGCTTGAGGACCCCGGCCGCCATCTGCCGAGGGTTACGTCCCCGCGCGCTGGTCCCGCCCCTCTTCCCGGCCCGGGCTTGGGTCTAGCCACGCCCCTAGCGCCACCTGCCCGGGGGCTGGGTCAGTGTACCTGAGTTGCCACGCGAGGCCCGCAAAGGGCCACGCGTGGGGGGTCCAGCTGCCCCAGAGCAGCCTTCCGAGTGGGCGTGAAGGCTACTGGTTGCATCCCGGGAGACAGGCTTGATCGGGCTTGAGGACCCCGGCCGCCATCTGCCGAGGGTTACGTCCCCGCGCGCTGGTCCCGCCCCTCTTCCCGGCCCGGGCTTGGGTCTAGCCACGCCCCTAGCGCCACCTGCCCGGGGGCTGGGTCGGTGTACCTGAGTTGCCACGCTAGGCCCGCAAAGGGCCACGCGTGGGGGGTCCAGCCGCCCCAGAGCAGCCTTCCGAGTGGGCGTGAAGGCTACTGGTTGCATCCGGGGGGAAAGGCTTGATCGGGCTTGAGGACCCTGGCCGCCATCTGCCGAGGGTTACGTCCCTGCGCGCTGGTCCCGCCCCTCTTCCCGGCCCGGGCTTGGGTCTAGCCACGCCCCTAGCGCCACCTGCCCCAAGGGCTGGGTCGGTGTACCTGAGTTGCCACGCGAGGCCCGCAAAGGGCCACGCGTGGGGGGTCCAGCCGCCCCAGAGCAGCCTTCCGAGTGGGCGTGAAGGCTTCTGGTTGCATCCCGGGAGACAGGCTTGAGCGGGCTTGAGGACCCCGGCCGCCATCTGCCGAGGGTTACGTCCCTGCGCGCTGGTCCCGCCCCTCTTCCCGGCCCGTGCTTGGGTCTAGCCACGCCCCTAGCGCCACCTGCCCGGGGGCTGGGTCAGTGTACCTGAGTTGCCACGCGATTCCTGCAAAGGGCCACGCGTGGGGGTCCAGCCGCCCCAGAGCAGCCTTCCGAGTGGGTGTGAAGGCTACTGGTTGCATCCCGGGAGACAGGCTTGATCGGGCTTGAGGACCCCGGCCGCCATCTGCCGAGGGTTACATCCCTGCGCGCTGGTCACGCCCCTCTTCCCGGCCCGGGCTTGGGTCTAGCCACGCCCCTAGCGCCACCTGCCCGGGGGCTGGGTCGGTGTACCTGAGTTGCCACGCGAGGCCCGCAAAGGGCCACGCGTGGCGGGTCCAGCCGCCCCAGAGCAGCCTTCCGAGTGGGCGTGAAGGCTACTGGTTGCATCCCGGGAGACAGGCTTGATCGGGCTTGAGGACCCCGGCCGCCATCTGCCGAGGGTTACGTCCCCGCGCGCTGGTCCCGCCCCTCTTCCCGGCCCGGGCTTGGGTCTAGCCACGCCCCTAGCGCCACCTGCCCGGGGGCTGGGTCAGTGTACCTGAGTTGCCACGCGAGGCCCGCAAAGGGCCACGCGTGGGGGGTCCAGCCGCCCCAGAGCAGCCTTCCGAGTGGGCGTGAAGGCTACTGGTTGCATCCCGGGAGACAGGCTTGATCGGGCTTGAGGACCCCGGCCGCCATCTGCC
Organism: Ochotona curzoniae; assembly: GCF_017591425.1. Lineage (NCBI taxonomy): Eukaryota > Metazoa > Chordata > Mammalia > Lagomorpha > Ochotonidae > Ochotona > Ochotona curzoniae. The sequence goes on from NW_024465600.1 coordinate 7,038, forward strand.
GAGGGTTACGTCCCTGCGCGCTGGTCCCGCCCCTCTTCCCGGCCCGGGCTTGGGTCTAGCCACGCCCCTAGCGCCACCTGCCCGGGGGCTGGGTCGGTGTACCTGAGTTGCCACGCTAGGCCCGCAAAGGGCCACGCGTGGGGGGTCCAGCCGCCCCAGAGCAGCCTTCCGAGTGGGCGTGAAGGCTACTGGTTGCATCCCGGGAGACAGGCTTGATCGGGCTTGAGGACCCCGGCCGCCATCTGCCGAGGGTTACGTCCCTGCGCGCTGGTCCCGCCCCTCTTCCCGGCCCGGGCTTGGGTCTAGCCACGCCCCTAGCGCCACCTGCCCGGGGGCTGGGTCGGTGTACCTGAGTTGCCACGCGAGGCCCGCAAAGGGCCACGCGTGGGGGGTCCAGCCGCCCCAGAGCAGCCTTCCGAGTGGGCGTGAAGGCTACTGGTTGCATCCGGGGAGACAGGCTTGATCGGGCTTGAGGACCCCGGCCGCCATCTGCCGAGGGTTACGTCCCCGCGCGCTGGTCCCGCCCCTCTTCCCGGCCCGGGCTTGGGTCTAGCCACGCCACTAGCGCCACCTGCCCGGGGGCTGGGTCAGTGTACCTGAGTTGCCACGCGAGGCCCAAAGGGCCACGCGTGGGGGGTCCAGCCGCCCCAGAGCAGCCTTCCGAGTGGGCGTGAAGGCTACTGGTTGCATCCCGGGAGACAGGCTTGATCGGGCTTGAGGACCCCGGCCGCCATCTGCCGAGGGTTACGTCCCCGCGCGCTGGTCCCGCCCCTCTTCCCGGCCCGGGCTTGGGTCTAGCCACGCCCCTAGCGCCACCTGCCCGGGGGCTGGGTCGGTGTACCTGAGTTGCCACGCTAGGCCCGCAAAGGGCCAAGCGTGGGGGGTCCAGCCGCCCCAGAGCAGCCTTCCGAGTGGGCGTGAAGGCTACTGGTTGCATCCCGGGAGACAGGCTTGATCGGGCTTGAGGACCCCGGCCGCCATCTGCCGAGGGTTACGTCCCTGCGCCGGTCCCGCCCCTCTTCCCGGCCCGGGCTTGGGTCTAGCCACGCCCCTAGCGCCACCTGCCCGGGGGCTGGGTCAGTGTACCTGAGTTGCCACGCTAGGCCCGCAAAGGGCCACGCGTGGGGGGTCCAGCCGCCCCAGAGCAGCCTTCCGAGTGGGCGTGAAGGCTACTGGTTGCATCCCGGGAGACAGGCTTGATCGGGCTTGAGGACCCCGGCCGCCATCTGCCGAGGGTTACGTCCCTGCGCGCTGGTCCCGCCCCTCTTCCCGGCCCGGGCTTGGGTCTAGCCACGCCCCTAGCGCCACCTGCCCGGGGGCTGGGTCGGTGTACCTGAGTTGCCACGCGAGGCCCGCAAAGGGCCACGCGTGGGGGGTCCAGCCGCCCCAGAGCAGCCTTCCGAGTGGGCGTGAAGGCTACTGGTTGCATCCCGGGAGGCAGGCTTGATCGGGCTTGAGGACCCCGGCCGCCATCTGCCGAGGGTTACGTCCCCGCGCGCCGGTCCCGCCCCTCTTCCCGGCCCGGGCTTGGGTCTAGCCACGCCCCTAGCGCCACCTGCCCGGGGGCTGGGTCAGTGTACCTGAGTTGCCACGCGAGGCCCGCAAAGGGCCACGCGTGGGGGGTCCAGCCGCCCCAGAGCAGCCTTCCGAGTGGGCGTGAAGGCTACTGGTTGCATCCCGGGAGACAGGCTTGATCGGGCTTGAGGACCCCGGCCGCCATCTGCCGAGGGTTACGTCCCCGCGCGCTGGTCCCGCCCCTCTTCCCGGCCCGGGCTTGGGTCTAGCCACGCCCCTAGCGCCACCTGCCCGGGGGCTGGGTCAGTGTACCTGAGTTGCCACGCTAGGCCCGCAAAGGGCCACGCGTGGGGGGTCCAGCCGCCCCAGAGCAGCCTTCCGAGTGGGCGTGAAGGCTACTGGTTGCATCCCGGGAGACAGGCTTGATCGGGCTTGAGGACCCCGGCCGCCATCTGCCGAGGGTTACGTCCCTGCGCGCTGGTCCCGCCCCTCTTCCCGGCCCGGGCTTGGGTCTAGCCACGCCCCTAGCGCCACCTGCCCGGGGGCTGGGTCAGTGTACCTGAGTTGCCACGCGAGGCCCGCAAAGGGCCACGCGTGGGGGGTCCAGCCGCCCCAGAGCAGCCTTCCGAGTGGGCGTGAAGGCTACTGGTTGCATCCGGGGAGACAGGCTTGATCGGGCTTGAGGACCCCGGCCGCCATCTGCCGAGGGTTACGTCCCCGCGCTGGGCCCGCCCCTCTTCCCGGCCCGGGCTTGGGTCTAGCCATGCCCCTAGCGCCACCTGCCCGGGGGCTGGGTCAGTGTACCTAAGTTGCCACGCGAGGCCCGCAAAGGGCCACGCGTGGGGGGTCCAGCCGCCCCAGAGCAGCCTTCCGAGTGGGCGTGAAGGCTACTGGTTGCATCCCGGGAGACAGGCTTGATCGGGCTTGAGGACCCCGGCCGCCATCTGCCGAGGGTTACGTCCCCGCGCGCCGGTCCCGCCCCTCTTCCCGGCCCGGGCTTGGGTCTAGCCACGCCCCTAGCGCCACCTGCCCGGGGGCTGGGTTGGTGTACCTGAGTTGCCACGCTAGGCCCGCAAAGGGCCACGCGTGGGGGGTCCAGCCGCCCCAGAGCAGCCTTCCGAGTGGGCGTGAAGGCTACTGGTTGCATCCTGGGAGACAGGCTTGATCGGGCTTGAGGACCCTGGCCGCCATCTGCCGAGGGTTACGTCCCCGCGCGCTGGTCCCGCCCCTCTTCCCGGCCCGGGCTTGGGTCTAGCCACGCCCCTAGCGCCACCTGCCCGGGGGCTGGGTCGGTGTACCTGAGTTGCCACGCGAGGCCCGCAAAGGGCCACGCGTGGGGGGTCCAGCCGCCCCAGAGCAGCCTTCCGAGTGGGCGTGAAGGCTACTGGTTGCATCCCGGGAGACAGGCTTGATCGGGCTTGAGGACCCCGGCCGCCATCTGCCGAGGGTTACGTCCCTGCGCGCTGGTCCCGCCCCTCTTCCCGGCCCGGGCTTGGGTCTAGCCACGCCCCTAGCGCCACCTGCCCGGGGGCTGGGTCAGTGTACCTGAGTTGCCACGCGAGGCCCGCAAAGGGCCACGCGTGGGGGGTCCAGCCGCCCCAGAGCAGCCTTCCGAGTGGGCGTGAAGGCTACTGGTTGCATCCCGGGAGACAGGCTTGATCGGGCTTGAGGACCCCGGCCGCCATCTGCCGAGGGTTACGTCCCTGCGCGCTGGTCCCGCCCCTCTTCCCGGCCCGGGCTTGGGTCTAGCCACGCCCCTAGCGCCACCTGCCCGGGGGCTGGGTCGGTGTACCTGAGTTGCCACGCGAGGCCCGCAAAGGGCCACGCGTGGGGGGTCCAGCCGCCCCAGAGCAGCCTTCCGAGTGGGCGTGAAGGCTACTGGTTGCATCCCGGGAGACAGGCTTGATCGGGCTTGAGGACCCCGGCCGCCATCTGCCGAGGGTTACGTCCCTGCGCGCTGGTCCCGCCCCTCTTCCCGGCCCGGGCTTGGGTCTAGCCACGCCCCTAGCGCCACCTGCCCGGGGGCTGGGTCAGTGTACCTGAGTTGCCACGCTAGGCCCGCAAAGGGCCACGCGTGGGGGGTCCAGCCGCCCCAGAGCAGCCTTCCGAGTGGGCGTGAAGGCTACTGGTTGCATCCCGGGAGACAGGCTTGATCGGGCTTGAGGACCCCGGCCGCCATCTGCCGAGGGTTACGTCCCGCGCGCCGGTCCCGCCCCTCTTCCCGGCCCGGGCTTGGGTCTAGCCACGCCCCTAGCGCCACCTGCCCGGGGGCTGGGTCGGTGTACCTGAGTTGCCACGCTAGGCCCGCAAAGGGCCACGCGTGGGGGGTCCAGCCGCCCCAGAGCAGCCTTCCGAGTGGGCGTGAAGGCTACTGGTTGCATCCCGGGAGACAGGCTTGATCGGGCTTGAGGACCCCGGCCGCCATCTGCCGAGGGTTACGTCCCTGCGCGCTGGTCCCGCCCCTCTTCCCGGCCCGGGCTTGGGTCTAGCCACGCCCCTAGCGCCACCTGCCCGGGGGCTGGGTCGGTGTACCTGAGTTGCCACGCGAGGCCCGCAAAGGGCCACGCGTGGGGGGTCCAGCCGCCCCAGAGCAGCCTTCCGAGTGGGCGTGAAGGCTACTGGTTGCATCCGGGGGACAGGCTTGATCGGGCTTGAGGACCCCGGCCGCCATCTGCCGAGGGTTTTTCCCCGCGCGCTGGTCCCGCCCCTCTTCCCGGCCCGGGCTTGGGTCTAGCCACGCCCCTAGCGCCACCTGCCCGGGGGCTGGGTCAGTGTACCTGAGTTGCCACGCTAGGCCTGCAAAGGGCCACGCGTGGGGGGTCCAGCCGCCCCAGAGCAGCCTTCCGAGTGGGCGTGAAGGCTACTGGTTGCATCCCGGGAGACAGGCTTGATCGGGCTTGAGGACCCCGGCCGCCATCTGCCGAGGGTTACGTCCCCGCGCGCTGGTCCCGCCCCTCTTCCCGGCCCGGGCTTGGGTCTAGCCACGCCCCTAGCGCCACCTGCCCGGGGGCTGGGTCGGTGTACCTGAGTTGCCACGCTAGGCCCGCAAAGGGCCACGCGTGGGGGGTCCAGCCGCCCCAGAGCAGCCTTCCGAGTGGGCGTGAAGGCTACTGGTTGCATCCCGGGAGACAGGCTTGATCGGGCTTGAGGACCCCGGCCGCCATCTGCCGAGGGTTACGTCCCCTAGCGCCGGTCCCGCCCCTCTTCCCGGCCCGGGCTTGGGTCTAGCCACGCCCCTAGCGCCACCTGCCCGGGGGCTGGGTCAGTGTACCTGAGTTGCCACGCTAGGCCCGCAAAGGGCCACGCGTGGGGGGTCCAGCCGCCCCAGAGCAGCCTTCCGAGTGGGCGTGAAGGCTACTGGTTGCATCCCGGGAGACAGGCTTGATCGGGCTTGAGGACCCCGGCCGCCATCTGCCGAGGGTTACGTCCCTGCGCGCTGGTCCCGCCCCTCTTCCCGGCCCGGGCTTGGGTCTAGCCACGCCCCTAGCGCCACCTGCCCGGGGGCTGGGCTGGTGTACCTGAGTTGCCACGCGAGGCCCGCAAAGGGCCACGCGTGGGGGGTCCAGCCGCCCCAGAGCAGCCTTCCGAGTGGGCGTGAAGGCTACTGGTTGCATCCCGGGGGACAGGCTTGATCGGGCTTGAGGACCCCGGCCGCCATCTGCCGAGGGTTACGTCCCCGCGCGCCGGTCCCGCCCCTCTTCCCGGCCCGGGCTTGGGTCTAGCCACGCCCCTAGCGCCACCTGCCCGGGGGCTGGGTCAGTGTACCTGAGTTGCCACGCGAGGCCCGCAAAGGGCCACGCGTGGGGGGTCCAGCCGCCCCAGAGCAGCCTTCCGAGTGGGCGTGAAGGCTACTGGTTGCATCCCGGGAGACAGGCTTGATCGGGCTTGAGGACCCCGGCCGCCATCTGCCGAGGGTTACGTCCCCGCGCGCTGGTCCCGCCCCTCTTCCCGGCCCGGGCTTGGGTCTAGCCACGCCCCTAGCGCCACCTGCCCGGGGGCTGGGTCAGTGTACCTGAGTTGCCACGCTAGGCCCGCAAAGGGCCACGCGTGGGGGGTCCAGCCGCCCCAGAGCAGCCTTCCGAGTGGGCGTGAAGGCTACTGGTTGCATCCCGGGAGACAGGCTTGATCGGGCTTGAGGACCCCGGCCGCCATCTGCCGAGGGTTACGTCCCTGCGCGCTGGTCCCGCCCCTCTTCCCGGCCCGGGCTTGGGTCTAGCCACGCCCCTAGCGCCACCTGCCCGGGGGCTGGGTCAGTGTACCTGAGTTGCCACGCGAGGCCCGCAAAGGGCCACGCGTGGGGGGTCCAGCCGCCCCAGAGCAGCCTTCCGAGTGGGCGTGAAGGCTACTGGTTGCATCCCGGGAGACAGGCTTGATCGGGCTTGAGGACCCCGGCCGCCATCTGCCGAGGGTTACGTCCCCGCGCGCCGGTCCCGCCCCTCTTCCCGGCCCGGGCTTGGGTCTAGCCACGCCCCTAGCGCCACCTGCCCGGGGGCTGGGTCGGTGTACCTGAGTTGCCACGCTAGGCCCGCAAAGGGCCACGCGTGGGGGGTCCAGCCGCCCCAGAGCAGCCTTCCGAGTGGGCGTGAAGGCTACTGGTTGCATCCCGGGAGACAGGCTTGATCGGGCTTGAGGACCCCGGCCGCCATCTGCCGAGGGTTACGTCCCTGCGCGCCGGTCCCGCCCCTCTTCCCGGCCCGGGCTTGGGTCTAGCCACGCCCCTAGCGCCACCTGCCCGGGGGCTGGGTCGGTGTACCTGAGTTGCCACGCGAGGCCCGCAAAGGGCCACGCGTGGGGGGTCCAGCCGCCCCAGAGCAGCCTTCCGAGTGGGCGTGAAGGCTACTGGTTGCATCCCGGGAGACAGGCTTGATCGGGCTTGAGGACCCCGGCCGCCATCTGCCGAGGGTTACGTCCCTGCGCGCTGGTCCCGCCCCTCTTCCCGGCCCGGGCTTGGGTCTAGCCACGCCCCTAGCGCCACCTGCCCGGGGGCTGGGTCGGTGTACCTGAGTTGCCACGCGAGGCCCGCAAAGGGCCACGCGTGGGGGGTCCAGCCGCCCCAGAGCAGCCTTCCGAGTGGGCGTGAAGGCTACTGGTTGCATCCCGGGAGACAGGCTTGATCGGGCTTGAGGACCCCGGCCGCCATCTGCCGAGGGTTACGTCCCCGCGCGCCGGTCCCGCCCCTCTTCCCGGCCCGGGCTTGGGTCTAGCCACGCCCCTAGCGCCACCTGCCCGGGGGCTGGGTCGGTGTACCTGAGTTGCCACGCTAGGCCCGCAAAGGGCCACGCGTGGGGGGTCCAGCCGCCCCAGAGCAGCCTTCCGAGTGGGCGTGAAGGCTACTGGTTGCATCCCGGGAGACAGGCTTGATCGGGCTTGAGGACCCCGGCCGCCATCTGCCGAGGGTTACGTCCCTGCGCGCCGGTCCCGCCCCTCTTCCCGGCCCGGGCTTGGGTCTAGCCACGCCCCTAGCGCCACCTGCCCGGGGGCTGGGTCAGTGTACCTGAGTTGCCACGCGAGGCCCGCAAAGGGCCACGCGTGGGGGGTCCAGCCGCCCCAGAGCAGCCTTCCGAGTGGGCGTGAAGGCTACTGGTTGCATCCCGGGAGACAGGCTTGATCGGGCTTGAGGACCCCGGCCGCCATCTGCCGAGGGTTACGTCCCTGCGCGCTGGTCCCGCCCCTCTTCCCGGCCCGGGCTTGGGTCTAGCCACGCCCCTAGCGCCACCTGCCCGGGGGCTGGGTCAGTGTACCTGAGTTGCCACGCTAGGCCCGCAAAGGGCCACGCGTGGGGGGTCCAGCCGCCCCAGAGCAGCCTTCCGAGTGGGCGTGAAGGCTACTGGTTGCATCCCGGGAGACAGGCTTGATCGGGCTTGAGGACCCCGGCCGCCATCTGCCGAGGGTTACGTCCCCGCGCGCCGGTCCCGCCCCTCTTCCCGGCCCGGGCTTGGGTCTAGCCACGCCCCTAGCGCCACCTGCCCGGGGGCTGGGTCGGTGTACCTGAGTTGCCACGCTAGGCCCGCAAAGGGCCACGCGTGGGGGGTCCAGCCGCCCCAGAGCAGCCTTCCGAGTGGGCGTGAAGGCTACTGGTTGCATCCCGGGAGACAGGCTTGATCGGGCTTGAGGACCCCGGCCGCCATCTGCCGAGGGTTACGTCCCTGCGCGCCGGTCCCGCCCCTCTTCCCGGCCCGGGCTTGGGTCTAGCCACGCCCCTAGCGCCACCTGCCCGGGGGCTGGGTCGGTGTACCTGAGTTGCCACGCGAGGCCCGCAAAGGGCCACGCGTGGGGGGTCCAGCCGCCCCAGAGCAGCCTTCCGAGTGGGCGTGAAGGCTACTGGTTGCATCCCGGGAGACAGGCTTGATCGGGCTTGAGGACCCCGGCCGCCATCTGCCGAGGGTTACGTCCCCGCGCGCCGGTCCCGCCCCTCTTCCCGGCCCGGGCTTGGGTCTAGCCACGCCCCTAGCGCCACCTGCCCGGGGGCTGGGTCGGTGTACCTGAGTTGCCACGCTAGGCCCGCAAAGGGCCACGCGTGGGGGGTCCAGCCGCCCCAGAGCAGCCTTCCGAGTGGGCGTGAAGGCTACTGGTTGCATCCCGGGAGACAGGCTTGATCGGGCTTGAGGACCCCGGCCGCCATCTGCCGAGGGTTACGTCCCTGCGCGCCGGTCCCGCCCCTCTTCCCGGCCCGGGCTTGGGTCTAGCCACGCCCCTAGCGCCACCTGCCCGGGGGCTGGGTCAGTGTACCTGAGTTGCCACGCTAGGCCCGCAAAGGGCCACGCGTGGGGGGTCCAGCCGCCCCAGAGCAGCCTTCCGAGTGGGCGTGAAGGCTACTGGTTGCATCCCGGGAGACAGGCTTGATCGGGCTTGAGGACCCCGGCCGCCATCTGCCGAGGGTTACGTCCCCGCGCGCCGGTCCCGCCCCTCTTCCCGGCCCGGGCTTGGGTCTAGCCACGCCCCTAGCGCCACCTGCCCGGGGGCTGGGTCGGTGTACCTGAGTTGCCACGCTAGGCCCGCAAAGGGCCACGCGTGGGGGGTCCAGCCGCCCCAGAGCAGCCTTCCGAGTGGGCGTGAAGGCTACTGGTTGCATCCCGGGAGACAGGCTTGATCGGGCTTGAGGACCCCGGCCGCCATCTGCCGAGGGTTACGTCCCTGCGCGCTGGTCCCGCCCCTCTTCCCGGCCCGGGCTTGGGTCTAGCCACGCCCCTAGCGCCACCTGCCCGGGGGCTGGGTCGGTGTACCTGAGTTGCCACGCGAGGCCCGCAAAGGGCCACGCGTGGGGGGTCCAGCCGCCCCAGAGCAGCCTTCCGAGTGGGCGTGAAGGCTACTGGTTGCATCCCGGGAGACAGGCTTGATCGGGCTTGAGGACCCCGGCCGCCATCTGCCGAGGGTTACGTCCCTGCGCGCGGTCCCGCCCCTCTTCCCGGCCCGGGCTTGGGTCTAGCCACGCCCCTAGCGCCACCTGCCCGGGGGCTGGGTCGGTGTACCTGAGTTGCCACGCGAGGCCCGCAAAGGGCCACGCGTGGGGGGTCCAGCCGCCCCAGAGCAGCCTTCCGAGTGGGCGTGAAGGCTACTGGTTGCATCCCGGGAGACAGGCTTGATCGGGCTTGAGGACCCCGGCCGCCATCTGCCGAGGGTTACGTCCCCTAGCGCCGGTCCCGCCCCTCTTCCCGGCCCGGGCTTGGGTCTAGCCACGCCCCTAGCGCCACCTGCCCGGGGGCTGGGTCAGTGTACCTGAGTTGCCACGCTAGGCCCGCAAAGTGCCACGCGTGGGGTGTCCAGCCGCCCCAGAGCAGCCTTCCGAGTGGGCGTGAAGGCTACTGGTTGCATCCCGGGAGACAGGCTTGATCGGGCTTGAGGACCCCGGCCGCCATCTGCCGAGGGTTAAGTCCCTGCGCGCCGGTGCCGCCCCTCTTCCCGGCCCGGGCTTGGGTCTAGCCACGCCCCTAGCGCCACCTGCCCGGGGGCTGGGTCAGTGTACCTGAGTTGCCACGCTAGGCCCGCAAAGGGCCACGCGTGGGGGGTCCAGCCGCCCCAGAGCAGCCTTCCGAGTGGGCGTGAAGGCTACTGGTTGCATCCCGGGAGACAGGCTTGATCGGGCTTGAGGACCCCGGCCGCCATCTGCCGAGGGTTACGTCCCCGCGCGCTGGTCCCGCCCCTCTTCCCGGCCCGGGCTTGGGTCTAGCCACGCCCCTAGCGCCACCTGCCCGGGGGCTGGGTCAGTGTACCTGAGTTGCCACGCGAGGCCCGCAAAGGGCCACGCGTGGGGGGTCCAGCCGCCCCAGAGCAGCCTTCCGAGTGGGCGTGAAGGCTACTGGTTGCATCCCGGGAGACAGGCTTGATCGGGCTTGAGGACCCCGGCCGCCATCTGCCGAGGGTTACGTCCCTGCGCGCGTGTCCCGCCCCTCTTCCCGGCCCGGGCTTGGGTCTAGCCACGCCCCTAGCGCCACCTGCCCGGGGGCTGGGTCGGTGTACCTGAGTTGCCACGCGAGGCCCGCAAAGGGCCACGCGTGGGGGGTCCAGCCGCCCCAGAGCAGCCTTCCGAGTGGGCGTGAAGGCTACTGGTTGCATCCCGGGAGACAGGCTTGATCGGGCTTGAGGACCCCGGCCGCCATCTGCCGAGGGTTACGTCCCTGCGCGCCGGTCCCGCCCCTCTTCCCGGCCCGGGCTTGGGTCTAGCCACGCCCCTAGCGCCACCTGCCCGGGGGCTGGGTCGGTGTACCTGAGTTGCCACGCTAGGCCCGCAAAGGGCCACGCGTGGGGGGTCCAGCCGCCCCAGAGCAGCCTTCCGAGTGGGCGTGAAGGCTACTGGTTGCATCCCGGGAGACAGGCTTGATCGGGCTTGAGGACCCCGGCCGCCATCTGCCGAGGGTTACGTCCCTGCGCGCCGGTCCCGCCCCTCTTCCCGGCCCGGGCTTGGGTCTAGCCACGCCCCTAGCGCCACCTGCCCGGGGGCTGGGTCAGTGTACCTGAGTTGCCACGCTAGGCCCGCAAAGGGCCACGCGTGGGGGGTCCAGCCGCCCCAGAGCAGCCTTCCGAGTGGGCGTGAAGGCTACTGGTTGCATCCCGGGAGACAGGCTTGATCGGGCTTGAGGACCCCGGCCGCCATCTGCCGAGGGTTACGTCCCCGCGCGCCGGTCCCGCCCCTCTTCCCGGCCCGGGCTTGGGTCTAGCCACGCCCCTAGCGCCACCTGCCCGGGGGCTGGGTCGGTGTACCTGAGTTGCCACGCTAGGCCCGCAAAGGGCCACGCGTGGGGGGTCCAGCCGCCCCAGAGCAGCCTTCCGAGTGGGCGTGAAGGCTACTGGTTGCATCCCGGGAGACAGGCTTGATCGGGCTTGAGGACCCCGGCCGCCATCTGCCGAGGGTTACGTCCCTGCGCGCTGGTCCCGCCCCTCTTCCCGGCCCGGGCTTGGGTCTAGCCACGCCCCTAGCGCCACCTGCCCGGGGGCTGGGTCGGTGTACCTGAGTTGCCACGCGAGGCCCGCAAAGGGCCACGCGTGGGGGGTCCAGCCGCCCCAGAGCAGCCTTCCGAGTGGGCGTGAAGGCTACTGGTTGCATCCCGGGAGACAGGCTTGATCGGGCTTGAGGACCCCGGCCGCCATCTGCCGAGGGTTACGTCCCTGCGCGCTGGTCCCGCCCCTCTTCCCGGCCCGGGCTTGGGTCTAGCCACGCCCCTAGCGCCACCTGCCCGGGGGCTGGGTCGGTGTACCTGAGTTGCCACGCGAGGCCCGCAAAGGGCCACGCGTGGGGGGTCCAGCCGCCCCAGAGCAGCCTTCCGAGTGGGCGTGAAGGCTACTGGTTGCATCCCGGGAGACAGGCTTGATCGGGCTTGAGGACCCCGGCCGCCATCTGCCGAGGGTTACGTCCCCGCGCGCCGGTCCCGCCCCTCTTCCCGGCCCGGGCTTGGGTCTAGCCACGCCCCTAGCGCCACCTGCCCGGGGGCTGGGTCAGTGTACCTGAGTTGCCACGCGAGGCCCGCAAAGGGCCACGCGTGGGGGGTCCAGCCGCCCCAGAGCAGCCTTCCGAGTGGGCGTGAAGGCTACTGGTTGCATCCCGGGAGACAGGCTTGATCGGGCTTGAGGACCCCGGCCGCCATCTGCCGAGGGTTACGTCCCCGCGCGCTGGTCCCGCCCCTCTTCCCGGCCCGGGCTTGGGTCTAGCCACGCCCCTAGCGCCACCTGCCCGGGGGCTGGGTCAGTGTACCTGAGTTGCCACGCGAGGCCCGCAAAGGGCCACGCGTGGGGGGTCCAGCCGCCCCAGAGCAGCCTTCCGAGTGGGCGTGAAGGCTACTGGTTGCATCCCGGGAGACAGGCTTGATCGGGCTTGAGGACCCCGGCCGCCATCTGCCGAGGGTTACGTCCCTGCGCGCTGGTCCCGCCCCTCTTCCCGGCCCGGGCTTGGGTCTAGCCACGCCCCTAGCGCCACCTGCCCGGGGGCTGGGTCGGTGTACCTGAGTTGCCACGCGAGGCCCGCAAAGGGCCACGCGTGGGGGGTCCAGCCGCCCCAGAGCAGCCTTCCGAGTGGGCGTGAAGGCTACTGGTTGCATCCCGGGAGACAGGCTTGATCGGGCTTGAGGACCCCGGCCGCCATCTGCCGAGGGTTACGTCCCCGCGCGCTGGTCCCGCCCCTCTTCCCGGCCCGGGCTTGGGTCTAGCCACGCCCCTAGCGCCACCTGCCCGGGGGCTGGGTCGGTGTACCTGAGTTGCCACGCGAGGCCCGCAAAGGGCCACGCGTGGGGGGTCCAGCCGCCCCAGAGCAGCCTTCCGAGTGGGCGTGAAGGCTACTGGTTGCATCCCGGGAGACAGGCTTGATCGGGCTTGAGGACCCCGGCCGCCATCTGCCGAGGGTTACGTCCCTGCGCGCCGGTCCCGCCCCTCTTCCCGGCCCGGGCTTGGGTCTAGCCACGCCCCTAGCGCCACCTGCCCGGGGGCTGGGTCAGTGTACCTGAGTTGCCACGCTAGGCCCGCAAAGGGCCACGCGTGGGGGGTCCAGCCGCCCCAGAGCAGCCTTCCGAGTGGGCGTGAAGGCTACTGGTTGCATCCCGGGAGACAGGCTTGATCGGGCTTGAGGACCCCGGCCGCCATCTGCCGAGGGTTACGTCCCCGCGCGCTGGTCCCGCCCCTCTTCCCGGCCCGGGCTTGGGTCTAGCCACGCCCCTAGCGCCACCTGCCCGGGGGCTGGGTCGGTGTACCTGAGTTGCCACGCGAGGCCCGCAAAGGGCCACGCGTGGGGGGTCCAGCCGCCCCAGAGCAGCCTTCCGAGTGGGCGTGAAGGCTACTGGTTGCATCCCGGGAGACAGGCTTGATCGGGCTTGAGGACCCCGGCCGCCATCTGCCGAGGGTTACGTCCCCGCGCGCTGGTCCCGCCCCTCTTCCCGGCCCGGGCTTGGGTCTAGCCACGCCCCTAGCGCCACCTGCCCGGGGGCTGGGTCGGTGTACCTGAGTTGCCACGCGAGGCCCGCAAAGGGCCACGCGTGGGGGGTCCAGCCGCCCCAGAGCAGCCTTCCGAGTGGGCGTGAAGGCTACTGGTTGCATCCCGGGAGACAGGCTTGATCGGGCTTGAGGACCCCGGCCGCCATCTGCCGAGGGTTACGTCCCTGCGCGCCGGTCCCGCCCCTCTTCCCGGCCCGGGCTTGGGTCTAGCCACGCCCCTAGCGCCACCTGCCCGGGGGCTGGGTCGGTGTACCTGAGTTGCCACGCGAGGCCCGCAAAGGGCCACGCGTGGGGGGTCCAGCCGCCCCAGAGCAGCCTTCCGAGTGGGCGTGAAGGCTACTGGTTGCATCCCGGGAGACAGGCTTGATCGGGCTTGAGGACCCCGGCCGCCATCTGCCGAGGGTTACGTCCCTGCGCGCCGGTCCCGCCCCTCTTCCCGGCCCGGGCTTGGGTCTAGCCACGCCCCTAGCGCCACCTGCCCGGGGGCTGGGTCAGTGTACCTGAGTTGCCACGCTAGGCCCGCAAAGGGCCACGCGTGGGGGGTCCAGCCGCCCCAGAGCAGCCTTCCGAGTGGGCGTGAAGGCTACTGGTTGCATCCCGGGAGACAGGCTTGATCGGGCTTGAGGACCCCGGCCGCCATCTGCCGAGGGTTACGTCCCTGCGCGCTGGTCCCGCCCCTCTTCCCGGCCCGGGCTTGGGTCTAGCCACGCCCCTAGCGCCACCTGCCCGGGGGCTGGGTCGGTGTACCTGAGTTGCCACGCGAGGCCCGCAAAGGGCCACGCGTGGGGGGTCCAGCCGCCCCAGAGCAGCCTTCCGAGTGGGCGTGAAGGCTACTGGTTGCATCCCGGGAGACAGGCTTGATCGGGCTTGAGGACCCCGGCCGCCATCTGCCGAGGGTTACGTCCCTGCGCGCCGGTCCCGCCCCTCTTCCCGGCCCGGGCTTGGGTCTAGCCACGCCCCTAGCGCCACCTGCCCGGGGGCTGGGTCAGTGTACCTGAGTTGCCACGCGAGGCCCGCAAAGGGCCACGCGTGGGGGGTCCAGCCGCCCCAGAGCAGCCTTCCGAGTGGGCGTGAAGGCTACTGGTTGCATCCCGGGAGACAGGCTTGATCGGGCTTGAGGACCCCGGCCGCCATCTGCCGAGGGTTACGTCCCTGCGCGCTGGTCCCGCCCCTCTTCCCGGCCCGGGCTTGGGTCTAGCCACGCCCCTAGCGCCACCTGCCCGGGGGCTGGGTCGGTGTACCTGAGTTGCCACGCGAGGCCCGCAAAGGGCCACGCGTGGGGGGTCCAGCCGCCCCAGAGCAGCCTTCCGAGTGGGCGTGAAGGCTACTGGTTGCATCCCGGGAGACAGGCTTGATCGGGCTTGAGGACCCCGGCCGCCATCTGCCGAGGGTTACGTCCCCGCGCGCGGTCCCGCCCCTCTTCCCGGCCCGGGCTTGGGTCTAGCCACGCCCCTAGCGCCACCTGCCCGGGGGCTGGGTCAGTGTACCTGAGTTGCCACGCTAGGCCCGCAAAGGGCCACGCGTGGGGGGTCCAGCCGCCCCAGAGCAGCCTTCCGAGTGGGCGTGAAGGCTACTGGTTGCATCCCGGGAGACAGGCTTGATCGGGCTTGAGGACCCCGGCCGCCATCTGCCGAGGGTTACGTCCCCGCGCGCTGGTCCCGCCCCTCTTCCCGGCCCGGGCTTGGGTCTAGCCACGCCCCTAGCGCCACCTGCCCGGGGGCTGGGTCGGTGTACCTGAGTTGCCACGCGAGGCCCGCAAAGGGCCACGCGTGGGGGGTCCAGCCGCCCCAGAGCAGCCTTCCGAGTGGGCGTGAAGGCTACTGGTTGCATCCCGGGAGACAGGCTTGATCGGGCTTGAGGACCCCGGCCGCCATCTGCCGAGGGTTACGTCCCTGCGCGCTGGTCCCGCCCCTCTTCCCGGCCCGGGCTTGGGTCTAGCCACGCCCCTAGCGCCACCTGCCCGGGGGCTGGGTCAGTGTACCTGAGTTGCCACGCTAGGCCCGCAAAGGGCCACGCGTGGGGGGTCCAGCCGCCCCAGAGCAGCCTTCCGAGTGGGCGTGAAGGCTACTGGTTGCATCCCGGGAGACAGGCTTGATCGGGCTTGAGGACCCCGGCCGCCATCTGCCGAGGGTTACGTCCCCGCGCGCTGGTCCCGCCCCTCTTCCCGGCCCGGGCTTGGGTCTAGCCACGCCCCTAGCGCCACCTGCCCGGGGGCTGGGTCGGTGTACCTGAGTTGCCACGCGAGGCCCGCAAAGGGCCACGCGTGGGGGGTCCAGCCGCCCCAGAGCAGCCTTCCGAGTGGGCGTGAAGGCTACTGGTTGCATCCCGGGAGACAGGCTTGATCGGGCTTGAGGACCCCGGCCGCCATCTGCCGAGGGTTACGTCCCTGCGCGCCGGTCCCGCCCCTCTTCCCGGCCCGGGCTTGGGTCTAGCCACGCCCCTAGCGCCACCTGCCCGGGGGCTGGGTCAGTGTACCTGAGTTGCCACGCGAGGCCCGCAAAGGGCCACGCGTGGGGGGTCCAGCCGCCCCAGAGCAGCCTTCCGAGTGGGCGTGAAGGCTACTGGTTGCATCCCGGGAGACAGGCTTGATCGGGCTTGAGGACCCCGGCCGCCATCTGCCGAGGGTTACGTCCCCGCGCGCTGGTCCCGCCCCTCTTCCCGGCCCGGGCTTGGGTCTAGCCACGCCCCTAGCGCCACCTGCCCGGGGGCTGGGTCAGTGTACCTGAGTTGCCACGCTAGGCCCGCAAAGGGCCACGCGTGGGGGGTCCAGCCGCCCCAGAGCAGCCTTCCGAGTGGGCGTGAAGGCTACTGGTTGCATCCCGGGAGACAGGCTTGATCGGGCTTGAGGACCCCGGCCGCCATCTGCCGAGGGTTACGTCCCTGCGCGCTGGTCCCGCCCCTCTTCCCGGCCCGGGCTTGGGTCTAGCCACGCCCCTAGCGCCACCTGCCCGGGGGCTGGGTCGGTGTACCTGAGTTGCCACGCGAGGCCCGCAAAGGGCCACGCGTGGGGGGTCCAGCCGCCCCAGAGCAGCCTTCCGAGTGGGCGTGAAGGCTACTGGTTGCATCCCGGGAGACAGGCTTGATCGGGCTTGAGGACCCCGGCCGCCATCTGCCGAGGGTTACGTCCCTGCGCGCCGGTCCCGCCCCTCTTCCCGGCCCGGGCTTGGGTCTAGCCACGCCCCTAGCGCCACCTGCCCGGGGGCTGGGTCGGTGTACCTGAGTTGCCACGCTAGGCCCGCAAAGGGCCACGCGTGGGGGGTCCAGCCGCCCCAGAGCAGCCTTCCGAGTGGGCGTGAAGGCTACTGGTTGCATCCCGGGAGACAGGCTTGATCGGGCTTGAGGACCCCGGCCGCCATCTGCCGAGGGTTACGTCCCTGCGCGCTGGTCCCGCCCCTCTTCCCGGCCCGGGCTTGGGTCTAGCCACGCCCCTAGCGCCACCTGCCCGGGGGCTGGGTCGGTGTACCTGAGTTGCCACGCGAGGCCCGCAAAGGGCCACGCGTGGGGGGTCCAGCCGCCCCAGAGCAGCCTTCCGAGTGGGCGTGAAGGCTACTGGTTGCATCCCGGGAGACAGGCTTGATCGGGCTTGAGGACCCCGGCCGCCATCTGCCGAGGGTTACGTCCCCGCGCGCTGGTCCCGCCCCTCTTCCCGGCCCGGGCTTGGGTCTAGCCACGCCCCTAGCGCCACCTGCCCGGGGGCTGGGTCAGTGTACCTGAGTTGCCACGCGAGGCCCGCAAAGGGCCACGCGTGGGGGGTCCAGCCGCCCCAGAGCAGCCTTCCGAGTGGGCGTGAAGGCTACTGGTTGCATCCCGGGAGACAGGCTTGATCGGGCTTGAGGACCCCGGCCGCCATCTGCCGAGGGTTACGTCCCCGCGCGCTGGTCCCGCCCCTCTTCCCGGCCCGGGCTTGGGTCTAGCCACGCCCCTAGCGCCACCTGCCCGGGGGCTGGGTCGGTGTACCTGAGTTGCCACGCGAGGCCCGCAAAGGGCCACGCGTGGGGGGTCCAGCCGCCCCAGAGCAGCCTTCCGAGTGGGCGTGAAGGCTACTGGTTGCATCCCGGGAGACAGGCTTGATCGGGCTTGAGGACCCCGGCCGCCATCTGCCGAGGGTTACGTCCCTGCGCGCTGGTCCCGCCCCTCTTCCCGGCCCGGGCTTGGGTCTAGCCACGCCCCTAGCGCCACCTGCCCGGGGGCTGGGTCAGTGTACCTGAGTTGCCACGCGAGGCCCGCAAAGGGCCACGCGTGGGGGGTCCAGCCGCCCCAGAGCAGCCTTCCGAGTGGGCGTGAAGGCTACTGGTTGCATCCCGGGAGACAGGCTTGATCGGGCTTGAGGACCCCGGCCGCCATCTGCCGAGGGTTACGTCCCTGCGCGCTGGTCCCGCCCCTCTTCCCGGCCCGGGCTTGGGTCTAGCCGCGCCCCTAGCGCCACCTGCCCGGGGGCTGGGTCAGTGTACCTGAGTTGCCACGCGAGGCCCGCAAAGGGCCACGCGTGGGGGGTCCAGCCGCCCCAGAGCAGCCTTCCGAGTGGGCGTGAAGGCTACTGGTTGCATCCCGGGAGACAGGCTTGATCGGGCTTGAGGACCCCGGCCGCCATCTGCCGAGGGTTACGTCCCTGCGCGCCGGTCCCGCCCCTCTTCCCGGCCCGGGCTTGGGTCTAGCCACGCCCCTAGCGCCACCTGCCCGGGGGCTGGGTCGGTGTACCTGAGTTGCCACGCGAGGCCCGCAAAGGGCCACGCGTGGGGGGTCCAGCCGCCCCAGAGCAGCCTTCCGAGTGGGCGTGAAGGCTACTGGTTGCATCCCGGGAGACAGGCTTGATCGGGCTTGAGGACCCCGGCCGCCATCTGCCGAGGGTTACATCCCTGCGCGCTGGTCCCGCCCCTCTTCCCGGCCCGGGCTTGGGTCTAGCCACGCCCCTAGCGCCACCTGCCCGGGGGCTGGGTCGGTGTACCTGAGTTGCCACGCTAGGCCCGCAAAGGGCCACGCGTGGGGGGTCCAGCCGCCCCAGAGCAGCCTTCCGAGTGGGCGTGAAGGCTACTGGTTGCATCCCGGGAGACAGGCTTGATCGGGCTTGAGGACCCCGGCCGCCATCTGCCGAGGGTTACGTCCCTGCGCGCCGGTCCCGCCCCTCTTCCCGGCCCGGGCTTGGGTCTAGCCACGCCCCTAGCGCCACCTGCCCGGGGGCTGGGTCAGTGTACCTGAGTTGCCACGCGAGGCCCGCAAAGGGCCACGCGTGGGGGGTCCAGCCGCCCCAGAGCAGCCTTCCGAGTGGGCGTGAAGGCTACTGGTTGCATCCCGGGAGACAGGCTTGATCGGGCTTGAGGACCCCGGCCGCCATCTGCCGAGGGTTACGTCCCTGCGCGCTGGTCCCGCCCCTCTTCCCGGCCCGGGCTTGGGTCTAGCCACGCCCCTAGCGCCACCTGCCCGGGGGCTGGGTCGGTGTACCTGAGTTGCCACGCGAGGCCCGCAAAGGGCCACGCGTGGGGGGTCCAGCCGCCCCAGAGCAGCCTTCCGAGTGGGCGTGAAGGCTACTGGTTGCATCCCGGGAGACAGGCTTGATCGGGCTTGAGGACCCCGGCCGCCATCTGCCGAGGGTTACGTCCCTGCGCGCTGGTCCCGCCCCTCTTCCCGGCCCGGGCTTGGGTCTAGCCACGCCCCTAGCGCCACCTGCCCGGGGGCTGGGTCGGTGTACCTGAGTTGCCACGCTAGGCCCGCAAAGGGCCACGCGTGGGGGGTCCAGCCGCCCCAGAGCAGCCTTCCGAGTGGGCGTGAAGGCTACTGGTTGCATCCCGGGAGACAGGCTTGATCGGGCTTGAGGACCCCGGCCGCCATCTGCCGAGGGTTACGTCCCTGCGCGCTGGTCCCGCCCCTCTTCCCGGCCCGGGCTTGGGTCTAGCCACGCCCCTAGCGCCACCTGCCCGGGGGCTGGGTCGGTGTACCTGAGTTGCCACGCGAGGCCCGCAAAGGGCCACGCGTGGGGGGTCCAGCCGCCCCAGAGCAGCCTTCCGAGTGGGCGTGAAGGCTACTGGTTGCATCCCGGGAGACAGGCTTGATCGGGCTTGAGGACCCCGGCCGCCATCTGCCGAGGGTTACGTCCCTGCGCGCTGGTCCCGCCCCTCTTCCCGGCCCGGGCTTGGGTCTAGCCACGCCCCTAGCGCCACCTGCCCGGGGGCTGGGTCGGTGTACCTGAGTTGCCACGCTAGGCCCGCAAAGGGCCACGCGTGGGGGGTCCAGCCGCCCCAGAGCAGCCTTCCGAGTGGGCGTGAAGGCTACTGGTTGCATCCCGGGAGACAGGCTTGATCGGGCTTGAGGACCCCGGCCGCCATCTGCCGAGGGTTACGTCCCTGCGCGCTGGTCCCGCCCCTCTTCCCGGCCCGGGCTTGGGTCTAGCCACGCCCCTAGCGCCACCTGCCCGGGGGCTGGGTCGGTGTACCTGAGTTGCCACGCTAGGCCCGCAAAGGGCCACGCGTGGGGGGTCCAGCCGCCCCAGAGCAGCCTTCCGAGTGGGCGTGAAGGCTACTGGTTGCATCCCGGGAGACAGGCTTGATCGGGCTTGAGGACCCCGGCCGCCATCTGCCGAGGGTTACGTCCCTGCGCGCTGGTCCCGCCCCTCTTCCCGGCCCGGGCTTGGGTCTAGCCACGCCCCTAGCGCCACCTGCCCGGGGGCTGGGTCGGTGTACCTGAGTTGCCACGCTAGGCCCGCAAAGGGCCACGCGTGGGGGGTCCAGCCGCCCCAGAGCAGCCTTCCGAGTGGGCGTGAAGGCTACTGGTTGCATCCCGGGAGACAGGCTTGATCGGGCTTGAGGACCCCGGCCGCCATCTGCCGAGGGTTACGTCCCTGCGCGCTGGTCCCGCCCCTCTTCCCGGCCCGGGCTTGGGTCTAGCCACGCCCCTAGCGCCACCTGCCCGGGGGCTGGGTCAGTGTACCTGAGTTGCCACGCGAGGCCCGCAAAGGGCCACGCGTGGGGGGTCCAGCCGCCCCAGAGCAGCCTTCCGAGTGGGCGTGAAGGCTACTGGTTGCATCCCGGGATACAGGCTTGATCGGGCTTGAGGACCCCGGCCGCCATCTGCCGAGGGTTACGTCCCTGCGCGCCGGTCCCGCCCCTCTTCCCGGCCCGGGCTTGGGTCTAGCCACGCCCCTAGCGCCACCTGCCCGGGGGCTGGGTCGGTGTACCTGAGTTGCCACGCGAGGCCCGCAAAGGGCCACGCGTGGGGGGTCCAGCCGCCCCAGAGCAGCCTTCCGAGTGGGCGTGAAGGCTACTGGTTGCATCCCGGGAGACAGGCTTGATCGGGCTTGAGGACCCCGGCCGCCATCTGCCGAGGGTTACGTCCCCGCGCGCCGGTCCCGCCCCTCTTCCCGGCCCGGGCTTGGGTCTAGCCACGCCCCTAGCGCCACCTGCCCGGGGGCTGGGTCGGTGTACCTGAGTTGCCACGCTAGGCCCGCAAAGGGCCACGCGTGGGGGGTCCAGCCGCCCCAGAGCAGCCTTCCGAGTGGGCGTGAAGGCTACTGGTTGCATCCCGGGAGACAGGCTTGATCGGGCTTGAGGACCCCGGCCGCCATCTGCCGAGGGTTACGTCCCTGCGCGCGGTCCCGCCCCTCTTCCCGGCCCGGGCTTGGGTCTAGCCACGCCCCTAGCGCCACCTGCCCGGGGGCTGGGTCAGTGTACCTGAGTTGCCACGCGAGGCCCGCAAAGGGCCACGCGTGGGGGGTCCAGCCGCCCCAGAGCAGCCTTCCGAGTGGGCGTGAAGGCTACTGGTTGCATCCCGGGAGACAGGCTTGATCGGGCTTGAGGACCCCGGCCGCCATCTGCCGAGGGTTACGTCCCTGCGCGCTGGTCCCGCCCCTCTTCCCGGCCCGGGCTTGGGTCTAGCCACGCCCCTAGCGCCACCTGCCCGGGGGCTGGGTCGGTGTACCTGAGTTGCCACGCGAGGCCCGCAAAGGGCCACGCGTGGGGGGTCCAGCCGCCCCAGAGCAGCCTTCCGAGTGGGCGTGAAGGCTACTGGTTGCATCCCGGGAGACAGGCTTGATCGGGCTTGAGGACCCCGGCCGCCATCTGCCGAGGGTTACGTCCCCGCGCTGGTCCCGCCCCTCTTCCCGGCCCGGGCTTGGGTCTAGCCACGCCCCTAGCGCCACCTGCCCGGGGGCTGGGTCGGTGTACCTGAGTTGCCACGCGAGGCCCGCAAAGGGCCACGCGTGGGGGGTCCAGCCGCCCCAGAGCAGCCTTCCGAGTGGGCGTGAAGGCTACTGGTTGCATCCCGGGAGACAGGCTTGATCGGGCTTGAGGACCCCGGCCGCCATCTGCCGAGGGTTACGTCCCTGCGCGCCGGTCCCGCCCCTCTTCCCGGCCCGGGCTTGGGTCTAGCCACGCCCCTAGCGCCACCTGCCCGGGGGCTGGGTCAGTGTACCTGAGTTGCCACGCGAGGCCCGCAAAGGGCCACGCGTGGGGGGTCCAGCCGCCCCAGAGCAGCCTTCCGAGTGGGCGTGAAGGCTACTGGTTGCATCCCGGGAGACAGGCTTGATCGGGCTTGAGGACCCCGGCCGCCATCTGCCGAGGGTTACGTCCCCGCGCGCTGGTCCCGCCCCTCTTCCCGGCCCGGGCTTGGGTCTAGCCACGCCCCTAGCGCCACCTGCCCGGGGGCTGGGTCGGTGTACCTGAGTTGCCACGCGAGGCCCGCAAAGGGCCACGCGTGGGGGGTCCAGCCGCCCCAGAGCAGCCTTCCGAGTGGGCGTGAAGGCTACTGGTTGCATCCCGGGAGACAGGCTTGATCGGGCTTGAGGACCCCGGCCGCCATCTGCCGAGGGTTACGTCCCTGCGCGCTGGTCCCGCCCCTCTTCCCGGCCCGGGCTTGGGTCTAGCCACGCCCCTAGCGCCACCTGCCCGGGGGCTGGGTCAGTGTACCTGAGTTGCCACGCTAGGCCCGCAAAGGGCCACGCGTGGGGGGTCCAGCCGCCCCAGAGCAGCCTTCCGAGTGGGCGTGAAGGCTACTGGTTGCATCCCGGGAGACAGGCTTGATCGGGCTTGAGGACCCCGGCCGCCATCTGCCGAGGGTTACGTCCCTGCGCGCCGGTCCCGCCCCTCTTCCCGGCCCGGGCTTGGGTCTAGCCACGCCCCTAGCGCCACCTGCCCGGGGGCTGGGTCAGTGTACCTGAGTTGCCACGCTAGGCCCGCAAAGGGCCACGCGTGGGGGGTCCAGCCGCCCCAGAGCAGCCTTCCGAGTGGGCGTGAAGGCTACTGGTTGCATCCCGGGAGACAGGCTTGATCGGGCTTGAGGACCCCGGCCGCCATCTGCCGAGGGTTAAGTCCCTGCGCGCCGGTGCCGCCCCTCTTCCCGGCCCGGGCTTGGGTCTAGCCACGCCCCTAGCGCCACCTGCCCGGGGCTGGGTCAGTGTACCTGAGTTGCCACGCGAGGCCTGCAAAGGGCCACGCGTGGGGTGTCCAGCCGCCCCAGAGCAGCCTTCCGAGTGGGCGTGAAGGCTACTGGTTGCATCCCGGGAGACAGGCTTGATCGGGCTTGAGGACCCCGGCCGCCATCTGCCGAGGGTTACGTCCCTGCGCGCGGTCCCGCCCCTCTTCCCGGCCCGGGCTTGGGTCTAGCCACGCCCCTAGCGCCACCTGCCCGGGGGCTGGGTCAGTGTACCTGAGTTGCCACGCGAGGCCCGCAAAGGGCCACGCGTGGGGGGTCCAGCCGCCCCAGAGCAGCCTTCCGAGTGGGCGTGAAGGCTACTGGTTGCATCCCGGGAGACAGGCTTGATCGGGCTTGAGGACCCCGGCCGCCATCTGCCGAGGGTTACGTCCCTGCGCGCTGGTCCCGCCCCTCTTCCCGGCCCGGGCTTGGGTCTAGCCACGCCCCTAGCGCCACCTGCCCGGGGGCTGGGTCAGTGTACCTGAGTTGCCACGCGAGGCCCGCAAAGGGCCACGCGTGGGGGGTCCAGCCGCCCCAGAGCAGCCTTCCGAGTGGGCGTGAAGGCTACTGGTTGCATCCCGGGAGACAGGCTTGATCGGGCTTGAGGACCCCGGCCGCCATCTGCCGAGGGTTACGTCCCCGCGCGCTGGTCCCGCCCCTCTTCCCGGCCCGGGCTTGGGTCTAGCCACGCCCCTAGCGCCACCTGCCCGGGGGCTGGGTCGGTGTACCTGAGTTGCCACGCGAGGCCCGCAAAGGGCCACGCGTGGGGGGTCCAGCCGCCCCAGAGCAGCCTTCCGAGTGGGCGTGAAGGCTACTGGTTGCATCCCGGGAGACAGGCTTGATCGGGCTTGAGGACCCCGGCCGCCATCTGCCGAGGGTTACGTCCCTGCGCGCTGGTCCCGCCCCTCTTCCCGGCCCGGGCTTGGGTCTAGCCACGCCCCTAGCGCCACCTGCCCGGGGGCTGGGTCGGTGTACCTGAGTTGCCACGCTAGGCCCGCAAAGGGCCACGCGTGGGGGGTCCAGCCGCCCCAGAGCAGCCTTCCGAGTGGGCGTGAAGGCTACTGGTTGCATCCCGGGAGACAGGCTTGATCGGGCTTGAGGACCCCGGCCGCCATCTGCCGAGGGTTACGTCCCTGCGCGCTGGTCCCGCCCCTCTTCCCGGCCCGGGCTTGGGTCTAGCCACGCCCCTAGCGCCACCTGCCCGGGGGCTGGGTCAGTGTACCTGAGTTGCCACGCTAGGCCCGCAAAGGGCCACGCGTGGGGGGTCCAGCCGCCCCAGAGCAGCCTTCCGAGTGGGCGTGAAGGCTACTGGTTGCATCCCGGGAGACAGGCTTGATCGGGCTTGAGGACCCCGGCCGCCATCTGCCGAGGGTTACGTCCCTGCGCGCCGGTCCCGCCCCTCTTCCCGGCCCGGGCTTGGGTCTAGCCACGCCCCTAGCGCCACCTGCCCGGGGGCTGGGTCGGTGTACCTGAGTTGCCACGCTAGGCCCGCAAAGGGCCACGCGTGGGGGGTCCAGCCGCCCCAGAGCAGCCTTCCGAGTGGGCGTGAAGGCTACTGGTTGCATCCCGGGAGACAGGCTTGATCGGGCTTGAGGACCCCGGCCGCCATCTGCCGAGGGTTACGTCCCTGCGCGCTGGTCCCGCCCCTCTTCCCGGCCCGGGCTTGGGTCTAGCCACGCCCCTAGCGCCACCTGCCCGGGGGCTGGGTCGGTGTACCTGAGTTGCCACGCGAGGCCCGCAAAGGGCCACGCGTGGGGGGTCCAGCCGCCCCAGAGCAGCCTTCCGAGTGGGCGTGAAGGCTACTGGTTGCATCCCGGGAGACAGGCTTGATCGGGCTTGAGGACCCCGGCCGCCATCTGCCGAGGGTTACGTCCCTGCGCGCTGGTCCCGCCCCTCTTCCCGGCCCGGGCTTGGGTCTAGCCACGCCCCTAGCGCCACCTGCCCAGGGGCTGGGTCAGTGTACCTGAGTTGCCACGCTAGGCCCGCAAAGGGCCACGCGTGGGGGGTCCAGCCGCCCCAGAGCAGCCTTCCGAGTGGGCGTGAAGGCTACTGGTTGCATCCCGGGAGACAGGCTTGATCGGGCTTGAGGACCCCGGCCGCCATCTGCCGAGGGTTACGTCCCTGCGCGCTGGTCCCGCCCCTCTTCCCGGCCCGGGCTTGGGTCTAGCCACGCCCCTAGCGCCACCTGCCCGGGGGCTGGGTCGGTGTACCTGAGTTGCCACGCTAGGCCCGCAAAGGGCCACGCGTGGGGGGTCCAGCCGCCCCAGAGCAGCCTTCCGAGTGGGCGTGAAGGCTACTGGTTGCATCCCGGGAGACAGGCTTGATCGGGCTTGAGGACCCCGGCCGCCATCTGCCGAGGGTTACGTCCCCGCGCGCTGGTCCCGCCCCTCTTCCCGGCCCGGGCTTGGGTCTAGCCACGCCCCTAGCGCCACCTGCCCGGGGGCTGGGTCAGTGTACCTGAGTTGCCACGCTAGGCCCGCAAAGGGCCACGCGTGGGGGGTCCAGCCGCCCCAGAGCAGCCTTCCGAGTGGGCGTGAAGGCTACTGGTTGCATCCCGGGAGACAGGCTTGATCGGGCTTGAGGACCCCGGCCGCCATCTGCCGAGGGTTACGTCCCTGCGCGCCGGTCCCGCCCCTCTTCCCGGCCCGGGCTTGGGTCTAGCCACGCCCCTAGCGCCACCTGCCCGGGGGCTGGGTCGGTGTACCTGAGTTGCCACGCTAGGCCCGCAAAGGGCCACGCGTGGGGGGTCCAGCCGCCCCAGAGCAGCCTTCCGAGTGGGCGTGAAGGCTACTGGTTGCATCCCGGGAGACAGGCTTGATCGGGCTTGAGGACCCCGGCCGCCATCTGCCGAGGGTTACGTCCCCGCGCGCTGGTCCCGCCCCTCTTCCCGGCCCGGGCTTGGGTCTAGCCACGCCCCTAGCGCCACCTGCCCGGGGGCTGGGTCAGTGTACCTGAGTTGCCACGCTAGGCCCGCAAAGGGCCACGCGTGGGGGGTCCAGCCGCCCCAGAGCAGCCTTCCGAGTGGGCGTGAAGGCTACTGGTTGCATCCCGGGAGACAGGCTTGATCGGGCTTGAGGACCCCGGCCGCCATCTGCCGAGGGTTACGTCCCTGCGCGCTGGTCCCGCCCCTCTTCCCGGCCCGGGCTTGGGTCTAGCCACGCCCCTAGCGCCACCTGCCCGGGGGCTGGGTCGGTGTACCTGAGTTGCCACGCGAGGCCCGCAAAGGGCCACGCGTGGGGGGTCCAGCCGCCCCAGAGCAGCCTTCCGAGTGGGCGTGAAGGCTACTGGTTGCATCCCGGGAGACAGGCTTGATCGGGCTTGAGGACCCCGGCCGCCATCTGCCGAGGGTTACGTCCCCGCGCGCTGGTCCCGCCCCTCTTCCCGGCCCGGGCTTGGGTCTAGCCACGCCCCTAGCGCCACCTGCCCGGGGGCTGGGTCAGTGTACCTGAGTTGCCACGCTAGGCCCGCAAAGGGCCACGCGTGGGGGGTCCAGCCGCCCCAGAGCAGCCTTCCGAGTGGGCGTGAAGGCTACTGGTTGCATCCCGGGAGACAGGCTTGATCGGGCTTGAGGACCCCGGCCGCCATCTGCCGAGGGTTACGTCCCCGCGCGCCGGTCCCGCCCCTCTTCCCGGCCCGGGCTTGGGTCTAGCCACGCCCCTAGCGCCACCTGCCCGGGGGCTGGGTCGGTGTACCTGAGTTGCCACGCTAGGCCCGCAAAGGGCCACGCGTGGGGGGTCCAGCCGCCCCAGAGCAGCCTTCCGAGTGGGCGTGAAGGCTACTGGTTGCATCCCGGGAGACAGGCTTGATCGGGCTTGAGGACCCCGGCCGCCATCTGCCGAGGGTTACGTCCCCGCGCGCTGGTCCCGCCCCTCTTCCCGGCCCGGGCTTGGGTCTAGCCACGCCCCTAGCGCCACCTGCCCGGGGGCTGGGTCAGTGTACCTGAGTTGCCACGCTAGGCCCGCAAAGGGCCACGCGTGGGGGGTCCAGCCGCCCCAGAGCAGCCTTCCGAGTGGGCGTGAAGGCTACTGGTTGCATCCCGGGAGACAGGCTTGATCGGGCTTGAGGACCCCGGCCGCCATCTGCCGAGGGTTACGTCCCTGCGCGCCGGTCCCGCCCCTCTTCCCGGCCCGGGCTTGGGTCTAGCCACGCCCCTAGCGCCACCTGCCCGGGGGCTGGGTCGGTGTACCTGAGTTGCCACGCGAGGCCCGCAAAGGGCCACGCGTGGGGGGTCCAGCCGCCCCAGAGCAGCCTTCCGAGTGGGCGTGAAGGCTACTGGTTGCATCCCGGGAGACAGGCTTGATCGGGCTTGAGGACCCCGGCCGCCATCTGCCGAGGGTTACGTCCCTGCGCGCTGGTCCCGCCCCTCTTCCCGGCCCGGGCTTGGGTCTAGCCACGCCCCTAGCGCCACCTGCCCGGGGGCTGGGTCAGTGTACCTGAGTTGCCACGCTAGGCCCGCAAAGGGCCACGCGTGGGGGGTCCAGCCGCCCCAGAGCAGCCTTCCGAGTGGGCGTGAAGGCTACTGGTTGCATCCCGGGAGACAGGCTTGATCGGGCTTGAGGACCCCGGCCGCCATCTGCCGAGGGTTACGTCCCCGCGCGCTGGTCCCGCCCCTCTTCCCGGCCCGGGCTTGGGTCTAGCCACGCCCCTAGCGCCACCTGCCCGGGGGCTGGGTCAGTGTACCTGAGTTGCCACGCGAGGCCCGCAAAGGGCCACGCGTGGGGGGTCCAGCCGCCCCAGAGCAGCCTTCCGAGTGGGCGTGAAGGCTACTGGTTGCATCCCGGGAGACAGGCTTGATCGGGCTTGAGGACCCCGGCCGCCATCTGCCGAGGGTTACGTCCCTGCGCGCTGGTCCCGCCCCTCTTCCCGGCCCGGGCTTGGGTCTAGCCACGCCCCTAGCGCCACCTGCCCGGGGGCTGGGTCAGTGTACCTGAGTTGCCACGCGAGGCCCGCAAAGGGCCACGCGTGGGGGGTCCAGCCGCCCCAGAGCAGCCTTCCGAGTGGGCGTGAAGGCTACTGGTTGCATCCCGGGAGACAGGCTTGATCGGGCTTGAGGACCCCGGCCGCCATCTGCCGAGGGTTACGTCCCCGCGCGCTGGTCCCGCCCCTCTTCCCGGCCCGGGCTTGGGTCTAGCCACGCCCCTAGCGCCACCTGCCCGGGGGCTGGGTCGGTGTACCTGAGTTGCCACGCGAGGCCCGCAAAGGGCCACGCGTGGGGGGTCCAGCCGCCCCAGAGCAGCCTTCCGAGTGGGCGTGAAGGCTACTGGTTGCATCCCGGGAGACAGGCTTGATCGGGCTTGAGGACCCCGGCCGCCATCTGCCGAGGGTTACGTCCCTGCGCGCCGGTCCCGCCCCTCTTCCCGGCCCGGGCTTGGGTCTAGCCACGCCCCTAGCGCCACCTGCCCGGGGGCTGGGTCAGTGTACCTGAGTTGCCACGCTAGGCCCGCAAAGGGCCACGCGTGGGGGGTCCAGCCGCCCCAGAGCAGCCTTCCGAGTGGGCGTGAAGGCTACTGGTTGCATCCCGGGAGACAGGCTTGATCGGGCTTGAGGACCCCGGCCGCCATCTGCCGAGGGTTACGTCCCCGCGCGCCGGTCCCGCCCCTCTTCCCGGCCCGGGCTTGGGTCTAGCCACGCCCCTAGCGCCACCTGCCCGGGGGCTGGGTCGGTGTACCTGAGTTGCCACGCTAGGCCCGCAAAGGGCCACGCGTGGGGGGTCCAGCCGCCCCAGAGCAGCCTTCCGAGTGGGCGTGAAGGCTACTGGTTGCATCCCGGGAGACAGGCTTGATCGGGCTTGAGGACCCCGGCCGCCATCTGCCGAGGGTTACGTCCCCGCGCGCTGGTCCCGCCCCTCTTCCCGGCCCGGGCTTGGGTCTAGCCACGCCCCTAGCGCCACCTGCCCGGGGGCTGGGTCAGTGTACCTGAGTTGCCACGCTAGGCCCGCAAAGGGCCACGCGTGGGGGGTCCAGCCGCCCCAGAGCAGCCTTCCGAGTGGGCGTGAAGGCTACTGGTTGCATCCCGGGAGACAGGCTTGATCGGGCTTGAGGACCCCGGCCGCCATCTGCCGAGGGTTACGTCCCCGCGCCTGGTCCCGCCCCTCTTCCCGGCCCGGGCTTGGGTCTAGCCACGCCCCTAGCGCCACCTGCCCGGGGGCTGGGTCGGTGTACCTGAGTTGCCACGCTAGGCCCGCAAAGGGCCACGCGTGGGGGGTCCAGCCGCCCCAGAGCAGCCTTCCGAGTGGGCGTGAAGGCTACTGGTTGCATCCCGGGAGACAGGCTTGATCGGGCTTGAGGACCCCGGCCGCCATCTGCCGAGGGTTACGTCCCTGCGCGCTGGTCCCGCCCCTCTTCCCGGCCCGGGCTTGGGTCTAGCCACGCCCCTAGCGCCACCTGCCCGGGGGCTGGGTCGGTGTACCTGAGTTGCCACGCTAGGCCCGCAAAGGGCCACGCGTGGGGGGTCCAGCCGCCCCAGAGCAGCCTTCCGAGTGGGCGTGAAGGCTACTGGTTGCATCCCGGGAGACAGGCTTGATCGGGCTTGAGGACCCCGGCCGCCATCTGCCGAGGGTTACGTCCCCTGCGCGCTGGTCCCGCCCCTCTTCCCGGCCCGGGCTTGGGTCTAGCCACGCCCCTAGCGCCACCTGCCCGGGGGCTGGGTCGGTGTACCTGAGTTGCCACGCTAGGCCCGCAAAGGGCCACGCGTGGGGGGTCCAGCCGCCCCAGAGCAGCCTTCCGAGTGGGCGTGAAGGCTACTGGTTGCATCCCGGGAGACAGGCTTGATCGGGCTTGAGGACCCCGGCCGCCATCTGCCGAGGGTTACGTCCCTGCGCGCTGGTCCCGCCCCTCTTCCCGGCCCGGGCTTGGGTCTAGCCACGCCCCTAGCGCCACCTGCCCGGGGGCTGGGTCAGTGTACCTGAGTTGCCACGCGAGGCCCGCAAAGGGCCACGCGTGGGGGGTCCAGCCGCCCCAGAGCAGCCTTCCGAGTGGGCGTGAAGGCTACTGGTTGCATCCCGGGAGACAGGCTTGATCGGGCTTGAGGACCCCGGCCGCCATCTGCCGAGGGTTACGTCCCTGCGCGCTGGTCCCGCCCCTCTTCCCGGCCCGGGCTTGGGTCTAGCCACGCCCCTAGCGCCACCTGCCCGGGGGCTGGGTCGGTGTACCTGAGTTGCCACGCTAGGCCCGCAAAGGGCCACGCGTGGGGGGTCCAGCCGCCCCAGAGCAGCCTTCCGAGTGGGCGTGAAGGCTACTGGTTGCATCCCGGGAGACAGGCTTGATCGGGCTTGAGGACCCCGGCCGCCATCTGCCGAGGGTTACGTCCCCGCGCGCCGGTCCCGCCCCTCTTCCCGGCCCGGGCTTGGGTCTAGCCACGCCCCTAGCGCCACCTGCCCGGGGGCTGGGTCGGTGTACCTGAGTTGCCACGCTAGGCCCGCAAAGGGCCACGCGTGGGGGGTCCAGCCGCCCCAGAGCAGCCTTCCGAGTGGGCGTGAAGGCTACTGGTTGCATCCCGGGAGACAGGCTTGATCGGGCTTGAGGACCCCGGCCGCCATCTGCCGAGGGTTACGTCCCCGCGCGCTGGTCCCGCCCCTCTTCCCGGCCCGGGCTTGGGTCTAGCCACGCCCCTAGCGCCACCTGCCCGGGGGCTGGGTCGGTGTACCTGAGTTGCCACGCGAGGCCCGCAAAGGGCCACGCGTGGGGGGTCCAGCCGCCCCAGAGCAGCCTTCCGAGTGGGCGTGAAGGCTACTGGTTGCATCCCGGGAGACAGGCTTGATCGGGCTTGAGGACCCCGGCCGCCATCTGCCGAGGGTTACGTCCCCGCGCGCTGGTCCCGCCCCTCTTCCCGGCCCGGGCTTGGGTCTAGCCACGCCCCTAGCGCCACCTGCCCGGGGGCTGGGTCAGTGTACCTGAGTTGCCACGCGAGGCCCGCAAAGGGCCACGCGTGGGGGGTCCAGCCGCCCCAGAGCAGCCTTCCGAGTGGGCGTGAAGGCTACTGGTTGCATCCCGGGAGACAGGCTTGATCGGGCTTGAGGACCCCGGCCGCCATCTGCCGAGGGTTACGTCCCCGCGCGCCGGTCCCGCCCCTCTTCCCGGCCCGGGCTTGGGTCTAGCCACGCCCCTAGCGCCACCTGCCCGGGGGCTGGGTCGGTGTACCTGAGTTGCCACGCTAGGCCCGCAAAGGGCCACGCGTGGGGGGTCCAGCCGCCCCAGAGCAGCCTTCCGAGTGGGCGTGAAGGCTACTGGTTGCATCCCGGGAGACAGGCTTGATCGGGCTTGAGGACCCCGGCCGCCATCTGCCGAGGGTTACGTCCCCGCGCGCTGGTCCCGCCCCTCTTCCCGGCCCGGGCTTGGGTCTAGCCACGCCCCTAGCGCCACCTGCCCGGGGGCTGGGTCAGTGTACCTGAGTTGCCACGCGAGGCCCGCAAAGGGCCACGCGTGGGGGGTCCAGCCGCCCCAGAGCAGCCTTCCGAGTGGGCGTGAAGGCTACTGGTTGCATCCCGGGAGACAGGCTTGATCGGGCTTGAGGACCCCGGCCGCCATCTGCCGAGGGTTACGTCCCCGCGCGCGGTCCCGCCCCTCTTCCCGGCCCGGGCTTGGGTCTAGCCACGCCCCTAGCGCCACCTGCCCGGGGGCTGGGTCGGTGTACCTGAGTTGCCACGCGAGGCCCGCAAAGGGCCACGCGTGGGGGGTCCAGCCGCCCCAGAGCAGCCTTCCGAGTGGGCGTGAAGGCTACTGGTTGCATCCCGGGAGACAGGCTTGATCGGGCTTGAGGACCCCGGCCGCCATCTGCCGAGGGTTACGTCCCCGCGCGCTGGTCCCGCCCCTCTTCCCGGCCCGGGCTTGGGTCTAGCCACGCCCCTAGCGCCACCTGCCCGGGGGCTGGGTCGGTGTACCTGAGTTGCCACGCGAGGCCCGCAAAGGGCCACGCGTGGGGGGTCCAGCCGCCCCAGAGCAGCCTTCCGAGTGGGCGTGAAGGCTACTGGTTGCATCCCGGGAGACAGGCTTGATCGGGCTTGAGGACCCCGGCCGCCATCTGCCGAGGGTTACGTCCCCGCGCGCCGGTCCCGCCCCTCTTCCCGGCCCGGGCTTGGGTCTAGCCACGCCCCTAGCGCCACCTGCCCGGGGGCTGGGTCGGTGTACCTGAGTTGCCACGCTAGGCCCGCAAAGGGCCACGCGTGGGGGGTCCAGCCGCCCCAGAGCAGCCTTCCGAGTGGGCGTGAAGGCTACTGGTTGCATCCCGGGAGACAGGCTTGATCGGGCTTGAGGACCCCGGCCGCCATCTGCCGAGGGTTACGTCCCCGCGCGCCGGTCCCGCCCCTCTTCCCGGCCCGGGCTTGGGTCTAGCCACGCCCCTAGCGCCACCTGCCCGGGGGCTGGGTCGGTGTACCTGAGTTGCCACGCGAGGCCCGCAAAGGGCCACGCGTGGGGGGTCCAGCCGCCCCAGAGCAGCCTTCCGAGTGGGCGTGAAGGCTACTGGTTGCATCCCGGGAGACAGGCTTGATCGGGCTTGAGGACCCCGGCCGCCATCTGCCGAGGGTTACGTCCCGCGCGCCGGTCCCGCCCCTCTTCCCGGCCCGGGCTTGGGTCTAGCCACGCCCCTAGCGCCACCTGCCCGGGGGCTGGGTCGGTGTACCTGAGTTGCCACGCGAGGCCCGCAAAGGGCCACGCGTGGGGGGTCCAGCCGCCCCAGAGCAGCCTTCCGAGTGGGCGTGAAGGCTACTGGTTGCATCCCGGGAGACAGGCTTGATCGGGCTTGAGGACCCCGGCCGCCATCTGCCGAGGGTTACGTCCCCGCGCGCTGGTCCCGCCCCTCTTCCCGGCCCGGGCTTGGGTCTAGCCACGCCCCTAGCGCCACCTGCCCGGGGGCTGGGTCGGTGTACCTGAGTTGCCACGCTAGGCCCGCAAAGGGCCACGCGTGGGGGGTCCAGCCGCCCCAGAGCAGCCTTCCGAGTGGGCGTGAAGGCTACTGGTTGCATCCGGGAGACAGGCTTGATCGGGCTTGAGGACCCCGGCCGCCATCTGCCGAGGGTTACGTCCCCGCGCGCCGGTCCCGCCCCTCTTCCCGGCCCGGGCTTGGGTCTAGCCACGCCCCTAGCGCCACCTGCCCGGGGGCTGGGTCGGTGTACCTGAGTTGCCACGCTAGGCCCGCAAAGGGCCACGCGTGGGGGGTCCAGCCGCCCCAGAGCAGCCTTCCGAGTGGGCGTGAAGGCTACTGGTTGCATCCCGGGAGACAGGCTTGATCGGGCTTGAGGACCCCGGCCGCCATCTGCCGAGGGTTACGTCCCCGCGCGCTGGTCCCGCCCCTCTTCCCGGCCCGGGCTTGGGTCTAGCCACGCCCCTAGCGCCACCTGCCCGGGGGCTGGGTCGGTGTACCTGAGTTGCCACGCGAGGCCCGCAAAGGGCCACGCGTGGGGGGTCCAGCCGCCCCAGAGCAGCCTTCCGAGTGGGCGTGAAGGCTACTGGTTGCATCCCGGGAGACAAGCTTGATCGGGCTTGAGGACCCCGGCCGCCATCTGCCGAGGGTTACGTCCCCGCGCGCCGGTCCCGCCCCTCTTCCCGGCCCGGGCTTGGGTCTAGCCACGCCCCTAGCGCCACCTGCCCGGGGGCTGGGTCAGTGTACCTGAGTTGCCACGCGAGGCCCGCAAAGGGCCACGCGTGGGGGGTCCAGCCGCCCCAGAGCAGCCTTCCGAGTGGGCGTGAAGGCTACTGGTTGCATCCCGGGAGACAGGCTTGATCGGGCTTGAGGACCCCGGCCGCCATCTGCCGAGGGTTACGTCCCCGCGCGCTGGTCCCGCCCCTCTTCCCGGCCCGGGCTTGGGTCTAGCCACGCCCCTAGCGCCACCTGCCCGGGGGCTGGGTCGGTGTACCTGAGTTGCCACGCTAGGCCCGCAAAGGGCCACGCGTGGGGGGTCCAGCCGCCCCAGAGCAGCCTTCCGAGTGGGCGTGAAGGCTACTGGTTGCATCCCGGGAGACAGGCTTGATCGGGCTTGAGGACCCCGGCCGCCATCTGCCGAGGGTTACGTCCCCGCGCGCTGGTCCCGCCCCTCTTCCCGGCCCGGGCTTGGGTCTAGCCACGCCCCTAGCGCCACCTGCCCGGGGGCTGGGTCGGTGTACCTGAGTTGCCACGCTAGGCCCGCAAAGGGCCACGCGTGGGGGGTCCAGCCGCCCCAGAGCAGCCTTCCGAGTGGGCGTGAAGGCTACTGGTTGCATCCCGGGAGACAGGCTTGATCGGGCTTGAGGACCCCGGCCGCCATCTGCCGAGGGTTACGTCCCCGCGCGCCGGTCCCGCCCCTCTTCCCGGCCCGGGCTTGGGTCTAGCCACGCCCCTAGCGCCACCTGCCCGGGGGCTGGGTCGGTGTACCTGAGTTGCCACGCGAGGCCCGCAAAGGGCCACGCGTGGGGGGTCCAGCCGCCCCAGAGCAGCCTTCCGAGTGGGCGTGAAGGCTACTGGTTGCATCCCGGGAGACAGGCTTGATCGGGCTTGAGGACCCCGGCCGCCATCTGCCGAGGGTTACGTCCCCGCGCGCCGGTCCCGCCCCTCTTCCCGGCCCGGGCTTGGGTCTAGCCACGCCCCTAGCGCCACCTGCCCGGGGGCTGGGTCGGTGTACCTGAGTTGCCACGCGAGGCCCGCAAAGGGCCACGCGTGGGGGGTCCAGCCGCCCCAGAGCAGCCTTCCGAGTGGGCGTGAAGGCTACTGGTTGCATCCCGGGAGACAGGCTTGATCGGGCTTGAGGACCCCGGCCGCCATCTGCCGAGGGTTACGTCCCCGCGCGCCGGTCCCGCCCCTCTTCCCGGCCCGGGCTTGGGTCTAGCCACGCCCCTAGCGCCACCTGCCCGGGGGCTGGGTCGGTGTACCTGAGTTGCCACGCTAGGCCCGCAAAGGGCCACGCGTGGGGGGTCCAGCCGCCCCAGAGCAGCCTTCCGAGTGGGCGTGAAGGCTACTGGTTGCATCCCGGGAGACAGGCTTGATCGGGCTTGAGGACCCCGGCCGCCATCTGCCGAGGGTTACGTCCCCGCGCGCTGGTCCCGCCCCTCTTCCCGGCCCGGGCTTGGGTCTAGCCACGCCCCTAGCGCCACCTGCCCGGGGGCTGGGTCGGTGTACCTGAGTTGCCACGCTAGGCCCGCAAAGGGCCACGCGTGGGGGGTCCAGCCGCCCCAGAGCAGCCTTCCGAGTGGGCGTGAAGGCTACTGGTTGCATCCCGGGAGACAGGCTTGATCGGGCTTGAGGACCCCGGCCGCCATCTGCCGAGGGTTACGTCCCCGCGCGCCGGTCCCGCCCCTCTTCCCGGCCCGGGCTTGGGTCTAGCCACGCCCCTAGCGCCACCTGCCCGGGGGCTGGGTCAGTGTACCTGAGTTGCCACGCTAGGCCCGCAAAGGGCCACGCGTGGGGGGTCCAGCCGCCCCAGAGCAGCCTTCCGAGTGGGCGTGAAGGCTACTGGTTGCATCCCGGGAGACAGGCTTGATCGGGCTTGAGGACCCCGGCCGCCATCTGCCGAGGGTTACGTCCCCGCGCGCCGGTCCCGCCCCTCTTCCCGGCCCGGGCTTGGGTCTAGCCACGCCCCTAGCGCCACCTGCCCGGGGGCTGGGTCGGTGTACCTGAGTTGCCACGCTAGGCCCGCAAAGGGCCACGCGTGGGGGGTCCAGCCGCCCCAGAGCAGCCTTCCGAG
The DNA here is from genome assembly GCF_017591425.1 of Ochotona curzoniae. NCBI lineage: Eukaryota > Metazoa > Chordata > Mammalia > Lagomorpha > Ochotonidae > Ochotona > Ochotona curzoniae. The sequence continues at coordinate 42,019 of NW_024465600.1, forward strand.
TGGGCGTGAAGGCTACTGGTTGCATCCCGGGAGACAGGCTTGATCGGGCTTGAGGACCCCGGCCGCCATCTGCCGAGGGTTACGTCCCCGCGCGCTGGTCCCGCCCCTCTTCCCGGCCCGGGCTTGGGTCTAGCCACGCCCCTAGCGCCACCTGCCCGGGGGCTGGGTCGTGTACCTGAGTTGCCACGCAAGGCCTGCAAAGGGCCACGCGTGGGGGGTCCAGCCGCCCCAGAGCAGCCTTCCGAGTGGGCGTGAAGGCTACTGGTTGCATCCCGGGAGACAGGCTTGATCGGGCTTGAGGACCCCGGCCGCCATCTGCCGAGGGTTACGTCCCCGCGCGCTTGCCCCGCCCCTCTTCCCGGCCCGGGCTTGGGTCTAGCCACGCCCCTAGCGCCACCTGCCCGGGGGCTGGGTCGGTGTACCTGAGTTGCCACGCGAGGCCCGCAAAGGGCCACGCGTGGGGGGTCCAGCCGCCCCAGAGCAGCCTTCCGAGTGGGCGTGAAGGCTACTGGTTGCATCCCGGGAGACAGGCTTGATCGGGCTTGAGGACCCCGGCCGCCATCTGCCGAGGGTTACGTCCCCGCGCGCCGGTCCCGCCCCTCTTCCCGGCCCGGGCTTGGGTCTAGCCACGCCCCTAGCGCCACCTGCCCGGGGGCTGGGTCGGTGTACCTGAGTTGCCACGCTAGGCCCGCAAAGGGCCACGCGTGGGGGGTCCAGCCGCCCCAGAGCAGCCTTCCGAGTGGGCGTGAAGGCTACTGGTTGCATCCCGGGAGACAGGCTTGATCGGGCTTGAGGACCCCGGCCGCCATCTGCCGAGGGTTACGTCCCCGCGCGCTGGTCCCGCCCCTCTTCCCGGCCCGGGCTTGGGTCTAGCCACGCCCCTAGCGCCACCTGCCCGGGGGCTGGGTCGGTGTACCTGAGTTGCCACGCTAGGCCCGCAAAGGGCCACGCGTGGGGGGTCCAGCCGCCCCAGAGCAGCCTTCCGAGTGGGCGTGAAGGCTACTGGTTGCATCCCGGGAGACAGGCTTGATCGGGCTTGAGGACCCCGGCCGCCATCTGCCGAGGGTTACGTCCCCGCGCGCCGGTCCCGCCCCTCTTCCCGGCCCGGGCTTGGGTCTAGCCACGCCCCTAGCGCCACCTGCCCGGGGGCTGGGTCGGTGTACCTGAGTTGCCACGCTAGGCCCGCAAAGGGCCACGCGTGGGGGGTCCAGCCGCCCCAGAGCAGCCTTCCGAGTGGGCGTGAAGGCTACTGGTTGCATCCCGGGAGACAGGCTTGATCGGGCTTGAGGACCCCGGCCGCCATCTGCCGAGGGTTACGTCCCCGCGCGCCGGTCCCGCCCCTCTTCCCGGCCCGGGCTTGGGTCTAGCCACGCCCCTAGCGCCACCTGCCCGGGGGCTGGGTCCGTGTACCTGAGTTGCCACGCTAGGCCCGCAAAGGGCCACGCGTGGGGGGTCCAGCCGCCCCAGAGCAGCCTTCCGAGTGGGCGTGAAGGCTACTGGTTGCATCCCGGGAGACAGGCTTGATCGGGCTTGAGGACCCCGGCCGCCATCTGCCGAGGGTTACGTCCCCGCGCGCTGGTCCCGCCCCTCTTCCCGGCCCGGGCTTGGGTCTAGCCACGCCCCTAGCGCCACCTGCCCGGGGGCTGGGTCGGTGTACCTGAGTTGCCACGCTAGGCCCGCAAAGGGCCACGCGTGGGGGGTCCAGCCGCCCCAGAGCAGCCTTCCGAGTGGGCGTGAAGGCTACTGGTTGCATCCCGGGAGACAGGCTTGATCGGGCTTGAGGACCCCGGCCGCCATCTGCCGAGGGTTACGTCCCCGCGCGCTGGTCCCGCCCCTCTTCCCGGCCCGGGCTTGGGTCTAGCCACGCCCCTAGCGCCACCTGCCTGGGGGCTGGGTCAGTGTACCTGAGTTGCCACGCGAGGCCCGCAAAGGGCCACGCGTGGGGGGTCCAGCCGCCCCAGAGCAGCCTTCCGAGTGGGCGTGAAGGCTACTGGTTGCATCCCGGGAGACAGGCTTGATCGGGCTTGAGGACCCCGGCCGCCATCTGCCGAGGGTTACGTCCCCGAGAGCTGGTCCCGCCCCTCTTCCCAGCCCGGGCTTGGGTCTAGCCATGCCCCTAGCGCCACCTGCCCGGGGGCTGGGTCGGTGTACCTGAGTTGCCACGCTAGGCCCGCAAAGGGCCACGCGTGGGGGGTCCAGCCGCCCCAGAGCAGCCTTCCGAGTGGGCGTGAAGGCTACTGGTTGCATCCCGGGAGACAGGCTTGATCGGGCTTGAGGACCCCGGCCGCCATCTGCCGAGGGTTACGTCCCCGCGCGCCGGTCCCGCCCCTCTTCCCGGCCCGGGCTTGGGTCTAGCCACGCCCCTAGCGCCACCTGCCCGGGGGCTGGGCCAGTGTACCTGAGTTGCCACGCTAGGCCCGCAAAGGGCCACGCGTGGGGGGTCCAGCCGCCCCAGAGCAGCCTTCCGAGTGGGCGTGAAGGCTACTGGTTGCATCCCGGGAGACAGGCTTGATCGGGCTTGAGGACCCCGGCCGCCATCTGCCGAGGGTTACGTCCCCGCGCGCCGGTCCCGCCCCTCTTCCCGGCCCGGGCTTGGGTCTAGCCACGCCCCTAGCGCCACCTGCCCGGGGGCTGGGTCGGTGTACCTGAGTTGCCACGCTAGGCCCGCAAAGGGCCACGCGTGGGGGGTCCAGCCGCCCCAGAGCAGCCTTCCGAGTGGGCGTGAAGGCTACTGGTTGCATCCCGGGAGACAGGCTTGATCGGGCTTGAGGACCCCGGCCGCCATCTGCCGAGGGTTACGTCCCCGCGCGCTGGTCCCGCCCCTCTTCCCGGCCCGGGCTTGGGTCTAGCCACGCCCCTAGCGCCACCTGCCCGGGGGCTGGGTCCGTGTACCTGAGTTGCCACGCTAGGCCCGCAAAGGGCCACGCGTGGGGGGTCCAGCCGCCCCAGAGCAGCCTTCCGAGTGGGCGTGAAGGCTACTGGTTGCATCCCGGGAGACAGGCTTGATCGGGCTTGAGGACCCCGGCCGCCATGTGCCGAGGGTTACGTCCCCGCGCTTGCCCCGCCCCTCTTCCCGGCCCGGGCTTGGGTCTAGCCACGCCCCTAGCGCCACCTGCCCGGGGGCTGGGTCGGTGTACCTGAGTTGCCACGCTAGGCCCGCAAAGGGCCACGCGTGGGGGGTCCAGCCGCCCCAGAGCAGCCTTCCGAGTGGGCGTGAAGGCTACTGGTTGCATCCCGGGAGACAGGCTTGATCGGGCTTGAGGACCCCGGCCGCCATCTGCCGAGGGTTACGTCCCCGCGCGCCGGTCCCGCCCCTCTTCCCGGCCCGGGCTTGGGTCTAGCCACGCCCCTAGCGCCACCTGCCTGGGGGCTGGGTCGGTGTACCTGAGTTGCCACGCTAGGCCCGCAAAGGGCCACGCGTGGGGGGTCCAGCCGCCCCAGAGCAGCCTTCCGAGTGGGCGTGAAGGCTACTGGTTGCATCCCGGGAGACAGGCTTGATCGGGCTTGAGGACCCCGGCCGCCATCTGCCGAGGGTTAGGTCCCCGCGCGCTGGTCCCGCCCCTCTTCCCGGCCCGGGCTTGGGTCTAGCCACGCCCCTAGCGCCACCTGCCCGGGGGCTGGGTCGGTGTACCTGAGTTGCCACGCTAGGCCCGCAAAGGGCCACGCGTGGGGGGTCCAGCCGCCCCAGAGCAGCCTTCTGAGTGGGCGTGAAGGCTACTGGTTGCATCCCGGGAGACAGGCTTGATCGGGCTTGAGGACCCCGGCCGCCATCTGCCGAGGGTTACGTCCCCGCGCGCTGGTCCCGCCCCTCTTCCCGGCCCGGGCTTGGGTCTAGCCATGCCCCTAGCGCCACCTGCCGGGGGCTGGGCTGGTGTACCTGAGTTGCCACGCGAGGCCCGCAAAGGGCCACGCGTGGGGGGTCCAGCCGCCCCAGAGCAGCCTTCCGAGTGGGCGTGAAGGCTACTGGTTGCATCCCGGGAGACAGGCTTGATCGGGCTTGAGGACCCCGGCCGCCATCTGCCGAGGGTTACGTCCCCGCGCGCTGGTCCCGCCCCTCTTCCCGGCCCGGGCTTGGGTCTAGCCACGCCCCTAGCGCCACCTGCCCGGGGGCTGGGTCGGTGTACCTGAGTTGCCACGCTAGGCCCGCAAAGGGCCACGCGTGGGGGGTCCAGCCGCCCCAGAGCAGCCTTCCGAGTGGGCGTGAAGGCTACTGGTTGCATCCCGGGAGACAGGCTTGATCGGGCTTGAGGACCCCGGCCGCCATCTGCCGAGGGTTACGTCCCCGCGCGCCGGTCCCGCCCCTCTTCCCGGCCCGGGCTTGGGTCTAGCCACGCCCCTAGCGCCACCTGCCCGGGGGCTGGGTCGGTGTACCTGAGTTGCCACGCTAGGCCCGCAAAGGGCCACGCGTGGGGGGTCCAGCCGCCCCAGAGCAGCCTTCCGAGTGGGCGTGAAGGCTACTGGTTGCATCCCGGGAGACAGGCTTGATCGGGCTTGAGGACCCCGGCCGCCATCTGCCGAGGGTTACGTCCCCGCGCGCCGGTCCCGCCCCTCTTCCCGGCCCGGGCTTGGGTCTAGCCACGCCCCTAGCGCCACCTGCCCGGGGGCTGGGTCGGTGTACCTGAGTTGCCACGCTAGGCCCGCAAAGGGCCACGCGTGGGGGGTCCAGCCGCCCCAGAGCAGCCTTCCGAGTGGGCGTGAAGGCTACTGGTTGCATCCCGGGAGACAGGCTTGATCGGGCTTGAGGACCCCGGCCGCCATCTGCCGAGGGTTACGTCCCCGCGCGCCGGTCCCGCCCCTCTTCCCGGCCCGGGCTTGGGTCTAGCCACGCCCCTAGCGCCACCTGCCCGGGGGCTGGGTCGGTGTACCTGAGTTGCCACGCTAGGCCCGCAAAGGGCCACGCGTGGGGGGTCCAGCCGCCCCAGAGCAGCCTTCCGAGTGGGCGTGAAGGCTACTGGTTGCATCCCGGGAGACAGGCTTGATCGGGCTTGAGGACCCCGGCCGCCATCTGCCGAGGGTTACGTCCCCGCGCGCCGGTCCCGCCCCTCTTCCCGGCCCGGGCTTGGGTCTAGCCACGCCCCTAGCGCCACCTGCCCGGGGGCTGGGTCGGTGTACCTGAGTTGCCACGCTAGGCCCGCAAAGGGCCACGCGTGGGGGGTCCAGCCGCCCCAGAGCAGCCTTCCGAGTGGGCGTGAAGGCTACTGGTTGCATCCCGGGAGACAGGCTTGATCGGGCTTGAGGACCCCGGCCGCCATCTGCCGAGGGTTACGTCCCCGCGCGCGGTCCCGCCCCTCTTCCCGGCCCGGGCTTGGGTCTAGCCACGCCCCTAGCGCCACCTGCCCGGGGGCTGGGTCCGTGTACCTGAGTTGCCACGCTAGGCCCGCAAAGGGCCACGCGTGGGGGGTCCAGCCGCCCCAGAGCAGCCTTCCGAGTGGGCGTGAAGGCTACTGGTTGCATCCCGGGAGACAGGCTTGATCGGGCTTGAGGACCCCGGCCGCCATCTGCCGAGGGTTACGTCCCTGCGCGCTGGTCCCGCCCCTCTTCCCGGCCCGGGCTTGGGTCTAGCCACGCCCCTAGCGCCACCTGCCCGGGGGCTGGGTCGGTGTACCTGAGTTGCCACGCTAGGCCCGCAAAGGGCCACGCGTGGGGGGTCCAGCCGCCCCAGAGCAGCCTTCCGAGTGGGCGTGAAGGCTACTGGTTGCATCCCGGGAGACAGGCTTGATCGGGCTTGAGGACCCCGGCCGCCATCTGCCGAGGGTTACGTCCCCGCGCGCTGGTCCCGCCCCTCTTCCCGGCCCGGGCTTGGGTCTAGCCACGCCCCTAGCGCCACCTGCCCGGGGGCTGGGTCGGTGTACCTGAGTTGCCACGCTAGGCCCGCAAAGGGCCACGCGTGGGGGGTCCAGCCGCCCCAGAGCAGCCTTCCGAGTGGGCGTGAAGGCTACTGGTTGCATCCCGGGAGACAGGCTTGATCGGGCTTGAGGACCCCGGCCGCCATCTGCCGAGGGTTACGTCCCCGCGCGCCGGTCCCGCCCCTCTTCCCGGCCCGGGCTTGGGTCTAGCCACGCCCCTAGCGCCACCTGCCCGGGGGCTGGGTCGGTGTACCTGAGTTGCCACGCTAGGCCCGCAAAGGGCCACGCGTGGGGGGTCCAGCCGCCCCAGAGCAGCCTTCCGAGTGGGCGTGAAGGCTACTGGTTGCATCCCGGGAGACAGGCTTGATCGGGCTTGAGGACCCCGGCCGCCATCTGCCGAGGGTTAGGTCCCCGCGCGCTGGTCCCGCCCCTCTTCCCGGCCCGGGCTTGGGTCTAGCCACGCCCCTAGCGCCACCTGCCCGGGGGCTGGGTCGGTGTACCTGAGTTGCCACGCTAGGCCCGCAAAGGGCCACGCGTGGGGGGTCCAGCCGCCCCAGAGCAGCCTTCCGAGTGGGCGTGAAGGCTACTGGTTGCATCCCGGGAGACAGGCTTGATCGGGCTTGAGGACCCCGGCCGCCATCTGCCGAGGGTTACGTCCCCGCGCGCTGGTCCCGCCCCTCTTCCCGGCCCGGGCTTGGGTCTAGCCACGCCCCTAGCGCCACCTGCCCGGGGGCTGGGTCCGTGTACCTGAGTTGCCACGCTAGGCCCGCAAAGGGCCACGCGTGGGGGGTCCAGCCGCCCCAGAGCAGCCTTCCGAGTGGGCGTGAAGGCTACTGGTTGCATCCCGGGAGACAGGCTTGATCGGGCTTGAGGACCCCGGCCGCCATCTGCCGAGGGTTACGTCCCCGCGCGCCGGTCCCGCCCCTCTTCCCGGCCCGGGCTTGGGTCTAGCCACGCCCCTAGCGCCACCTGCCCGGGGGCTGGGTCGGTGTACCTGAGTTGCCACGCTAGGCCCGCAAAGGGCCACGCGTGGGGGGTCCAGCCGCCCCAGAGCAGCCTTCCGAGTGGGCGTGAAGGCTACTGGTTGCATCCCGGGAGACAGGCTTGATCGGGCTTGAGGACCCCGGCCGCCATGTGCCGAGGGTTACGTCCCCGCGCGCTGGTCCCGCCCCTCTTCCCGGCCCGGGCTTGGGTCTAGCCACGCCCCTAGCGCCACCTGCCCGGGGGCTGGGTCGGTGTACCTGAGTTGCCACGCTAGGCCCGCAAAGGGCCACGCGTGGGGGGTCCAGCCGCCCCAGAGCAGCCTTCCGAGTGGGCGTGAAGGCTACTGGTTGCATCCCGGGAGACAGGCTTGATCGGGCTTGAGGACCCCGGCCGCCATCTGCCGAGGGTTACGTCCCCGCGCGCTGGTCCCGCCCCTCTTCCCGGCCCGGGCTTGGGTCTAGCCACGCCCCTAGCGCCACCTGCCCGGGGGCTGGGTCGGTGTACCTGAGTTGCCACGCTAGGCCCGCAAAGGGCCACGCGTGGGGGGTCCAGCCGCCCCAGAGCAGCCTTCCGAGTGGGCGTGAAGGCTACTGGTTGCATCCCGGGAGACAGGCTTGATCGGGCTTGAGGACCCCGGCCGCCATCTGCCGAGGGTTACGTCCCCGCGCGCCGGTCCCGCCCCTCTTCCCGGCCCGGGCTTGGGTCTAGCCACGCCCCTAGCGCCACCTGCCCGGGGGCTGGGTCGGTGTACCTGAGTTGCCACGCTAGGCCCGCAAAGGGCCACGCGTGGGGGGTCCAGCCGCCCCAGAGCAGCCTTCCGAGTGGGCGTGAAGGCTACTGGTTGCATCCCGGGAGACAGGCTTGATCGGGCTTGAGGACCCCGGCCGCCATCTGCCGAGGGTTACGTCCCCGCGCGCTGGTCCCGCCCCTCTTCCCGGCCCGGGCTTGGGTCTAGCCACGCCCCTAGCGCCACCTGCCCGGGGGCTGGGTCGGTGTACCTGAGTTGCCACGCTAGGCCCGCAAAGGGCCACGCGTGGGGGGTCCAGCCGCCCCAGAGCAGCCTTCCGAGTGGGCGTGAAGGCTACTGGTTGCATCCCGGGAGACAGGCTTGATCGGGCTTGAGGACCCCGGCCGCCATGTGCCGAGGGTTACGTCCCCGCGCGCTTGTCCCGCCCCTCTTCCTGGCCCGGGCTTGGGTCTAGCCACGCCCCTAGCGCCACCTGCCTGGGGGCTGGGTCGGTGTACCTGAGTGGCCACGCTAGGCCCGCAAAGGGCCACGCGTGGGGGGTCCAGCCGCCCCAGAGCAGCCTTCCGAGTGGACGTGAAGGCTACTGGTTGCATCCCGGGAGACAGGCTTGATCGGGCTTGAGGACCCCGGCCGCCATCTGCCGAGGGTTACGTCCCCGCGCGCCGGTCCCGCCCCTCTTCCCGGCCCGGGCTTGGGTCTAGCCACGCCCCTAGCGCCACCTGCCCGGGGGCTGGGTCAGTGTACCTGAGTTGCCACGCTAGGCCCGCAAAGGGCCACGCGTGGGGGGTCCAGCCGCCCCAGAGCAGCCTTCCGAGTGGGCGTGAAGGCTACTGGTTGCATCCCGGGAGACAGGCTTGATCGGGCTTGAGGACCCCGGCCGCCATCTGCCGAGGGTTACGTCCCCGCGCGCCGGTCCCGCCCCTCTTCCCGGCCCGGGCTTGGGTCTAGCCACGCCCCTAGCGCCACCTGCCCGGGGGCTGGGTCGGTGTACCTGAGTTGCCACGCTAGGCCCGCAAAGGGCCACGCGTGGGGGGTCCAGCCGCCCCAGAGCAGCCTTCCGAGTGGGCGTGAAGGCTACTGGTTGCATCCCGGGAGACAGGCTTGATCGGGCTTGAGGACCCCGGCCGCCATCTGCCGAGGGTTACGTCCCCGCGCGCCGGTCCCGCCCCTCTTCCCGGCCCGGGCTTGGGTCTAGCCACGCCCCTAGCGCCACCTGCCCGGGGGCTGGGTCCGTGTACCTGAGTTGCCACGCTAGGCCCGCAAAGGGCCACGCGTGGGGGGTCCAGCCGCCCCAGAGCAGCCTTCCGAGTGGGCGTGAAGGCTACTGGTTGCATCCCGGGAGACAGGCTTGATCGGGCTTGAGGACCCCGGCCGCCATCTGCCGAGGGTTACGTCCCCGCGCGCTTGTCCCGCCCCTCTTCCCGGCCCGGGCTTGGGTCTAGCCACGCCCCTAGCGCCACCTGCCTGGGGGCTGGGTCGGTGTACCTGAGTTGCCACGCTAGGCCCGCAAAGGGCCACGCGTGGGGGGTCCAGCCGCCCCAGAGCAGCCTTCCGAGTGGGCGTGAAGGCTACTGGTTGCATCCCGGGAGACAGGCTTGATCGGGCTTGAGGACCCCGGCCGCCATCTGCCGAGGGTTAGGTCCCCGCGCGCCGGTCCCGCCCCTCTTCCCGGCCCGGGCTTGGGTCTAGCCACGCCCCTAGCGCCACCTGCCCGGGGGCTGGGTCGGTGTACCTGAGTTGCCACGCTAGGCCCGCAAAGGGCCACGCGTGGGGGGTCCAGCCGCCCCAGAGCAGCCTTCCGAGTGGGCGTGAAGGCTACTCGTTGCATCCCGGGAGACAGGCTTGATCGGGCTTGAGGACCCCGGCCGCCATGTGCCGAGGGTTAGGTCCCTGCGCGCTGGTCCCGCCCCTCTTCCCGGCCCAGGCTTGGGTCTAGCCACACCCCTAGCACCACCTGCCCGGGGGCTGGGTTGGTGTACCTGAGTTGCCACGCGAGGCCCGCAAAGGGCCCACGCGTGGGGGGTCCAGCCGCCCCAGAGCAGCCTTCCGAGTGGGCGTGAAGGCTACTGGTTGCATCCCGGGAGACAGGCTTGATCGGGCTTGAGGACCCCGGCCGCCATGTGCCGAGGGTTACGTCCCCGCGCGCTTGTCCCGCCCCTCTTCCCGGCCCGGGCTTGGGTCTAGCCACGCCCCTAGCGCCACCTGCCTGGGGGCTGGGTCGGTGTACCTGAGTGGCCACGCTAGGCCCGCAAAGGGCCACGCGTGGGGGGTCCAGCCGCCCCAGAGCAGCCTTCCGAGTGGGCGTGAAGGCTACTGGTTGCATCCCGGGAGACAGGCTTGATCGGGCTTGAGGACCCCGGCCGCCATGTGCCAAGGGTTACGTCCCCGCACGCTTGTCCCGCCCCTCTTCCTGGCCCGGGCTTGGGTCTAGCCACGCCCCTAGCGCCACCTGCCTGGGGCCTGCGTCGGTGTACATGAGTGGCCACGCTAGGCCCGCAAAGGGCCACGCGTGGGGGGTCCAGCCACCCCAGAGCAGCCTTCCGAGTCGGCGTGACGGCTACTGGTTGCATCCCGGGAGACAGGCTTGATCGGGCTTGAGGACCCCGGCCGCCATCTGCCGAGGGTTACGTCCCTGCGCGCTGGTCCCGCCCCTCTTCCCGGCCCGGGCTTGGGTCTAGCCACGCCCCTAGCGCCACCTGCCTGGGGGCTGGGTCGGTGTACCTGAGTGGCCACGCTAGGCCCGCAAAGGGCCACGCGTGGGGGGTCCAGCCGCCCCAGAGCAGCCTTCCGAGTGGGCGTGAAGGCTACTGGTTGCATCCCGGGAGACAGGCTTGATCGGGCTTGAGGACCCCGGCCGCCATGTGCCGAGGGTTAGGTCCCCGCGCGCCGGTCCCGCCCCTCTTCCCGGCCCGGGCTTGGGTCTAGCCACGCCCCTAGCGCCACCTGCCCGGGGGCTGGGTCCGTGTACCTGAGTTGCCACGCTAGGCCTGCAAAGGGCCACGCGTGGGGGGTCCAGCCGCCCCAGAGCAGCCTTCCGAGTGGGCGTGAAGGCTACTGGTTGCATCCCGGGAGACAGGCTTGATCGGGCTTGAGGACCCCGGCCGCCATCTGCCGAGGGTTACGTCCCCGCGCGCTTGTCCCGCCCCTCTTCCCGGCCCAGGCTTGGGTCTAGCCACGCCCCTAGCGCCACCTGCCCGGGGGCTGGGTCGGTGTACCTGAGTGGCCACGCTAGGCCCGCAAAGGGCCACGCGTGGGGGGTCCAGCCGCCCCAGAGCAGCCTTCCGAGTGGGCGTGAATGCTACTGGTTGCATCCCGGGAGACAGGCTTGATCGGGCTTGAGGACCCCGGCCGCCATGTGCCGAGGGTTACGTCCCCGCGCGCCGGTCCCGCCCCTCTTCCTGGCCCGGGCTTGGGTCTAGCCACGCCCCTAGCGCCACCTGCCTGGGGGCTGGGCCGGTGTACCTGAGTGGCCACGCTAGGCCCGCAAAGGGCCACGCGTGGGGGGTCCAGCCGCCCCAGAGCAGCCTTCCGAGTGGGCGTGAAGGCTACTGGTTGCATCCCGGGAGACAGGCTTGATCGGGCTTGAGGACCCCGGCCGCCATGTGCCGAGGGTTAGGTCCCCGCGCGCTTGTCCCGCCCCTCTTCCCGGCCCGGGCTTGGGTCTAGCCACGCCCCTAGCGCCACCTGCCTGGGGGCTGGGTCGGTGTACCTGAGTTGCCACGCTAGGCCCGCAAAGGGCCACGCGTGGGGGGTCCAGCCACCCCAGAGCAGCCTTCCGAGTCTGCGTGACGGCTACTGGTTGCATCCCGGGAGACAGGCTTGATCGGGCTTGAGGACCCCGGCCGCCATGTGCCGAGGGTTAGGTCCCCGCGCGCCGGTCCCGCCCCTCTTCCCGGCCCGGGCTTGGGTCTAGCCACGCCCCTAGCGCCACCTGCCTGGGGGCTGGGTCGGTGTACCTGAGTTGCCACGCTAGGCCCGCAAAGGGCCACGCGTGCGGGGTCCAGCCGCCCCAGAGCAGCCTTCCGAGTGGGCGTGAAGGCTACTGGTTGCATCCCGGGAGACAGGCTTGATCGGGCTTGAGGACCCCGGCCGCCATCTGCCGAGGGTTAGGTCCCCGCGCGCCGGTCCCGCCCCTCTTCCCGGCCCGGGCTTGGGTCTAGCCACGCCCCTAGCGCCACCTGCCCGGGGGCTGGTTCGGTGTACCTGAGTTGCCACGCTAGGCCCGCAAAGGCCCACGCGTGGGGGGTCCAGCCGCCCCAGAGCAGCCTTAAGAGTGGGCGTGAAGGCTACTGGTTGCATCCCGGGAGACAGGCTTGATCGGGCTTGAGGACCCCGGCCGCCATGTGCCGAGGGTTAGGTCCCTGCGCGCTGGTCCCGCCCCTCTTCCCGGCCCAGGCTTGGGTCTAGCCACGCCCCTAGCGCCACCTGCCCGGGGGCTGGGTCGGTGTACCTGAGTTGCCACGCTAGGCCCGCAAAGGCCCCCGCGTGGGGGGTCCAGCCGCCCCAGAGCAGCCTTCCGAGTGGGCGTGAAGGCTACTGGTTGCATCCCGGGAGACAGGCTTGATCGGGCTTGAGGACCCCGGCCGCCATGTGCCGAGGGTTACGTCCCCGCGCGCTTGTCCCGCCCCTCTTCCCGGCCCAGGCTTGGGTCTAGCCACGCCCCTAGCGCCACCTGCCTGGGGGCTGGGTCGGTGTACCTGAGTGGCCACGCTAGGCCCGCAAAGGGCCACGCGTGGGGGGTCCAGCCACCCCAGAGCAGCCTTCCGAGTCTGCGTGACGGCTACTGGTTGCATCCCGGGAGACAGGCTTGATCGGGCTTGAGGACCCCGGCCGCCATGTGCCAAGGGTTACGTCCCCGCACGCTTGTCCCGCCCCTCTTCCTGGCCCGGGCTTGGGTCTAGCCACGCCCCTAGCGCCACCTGCCTGGGGCCTGCGTCGGTGTATATGAGTGGCCACGCTAGGCCAGCAAATGGCCACGCGTGGGGGGTCCAGCCACCCCAGAGCAGCCTTCCGAGTCTGCGTGACGGCTACTGGTTGCATCCCGGGAGACAGGCTTGATCGGGCTTGAGGACCCCGGCCGCCACCTGCCGAGAGTTACGTCCCTGCGCGCTGGTCCCGCCCCTCTTCCCGGCCCGGGCTTGGGCCTAGCCACGCCCCTAGCGCCACCTGCCTGGGGGCTGGGTCGGTGTACCTGAGTTGCCACGCTAGGCCCGCAAAGGGCCACGCGTGGGGGGTCCAGCCGCCCCAGAGCAGCCTTCCGAGTGGGCGTGAAGGCTACTGGTTGCATCCCGGGAGACAGGCTTGATCGGGCTTGAGGACCCCGGCCGCCATGTGCCGAGGGTTAGGTCCCCGCGCGCCGGTCCCGCCCCTCTTCCCGGCCCGGGCTTGGGTCTAGCCACGCCCCTAGCGCCACCTGCCCGGGGGCTGGGTCCGTGTACCTGAGTTGCCACGTTAGGCCTGCAAAGGGCTACGGGTCGGGGGTCCAACTGCCCAAGAACAGCCTTCCGAGTGGGCGTGAAGGCTACTGGTTGCATCCCGGGAGACAGGCTTGATCGGGCTTGAGGACCCCGGCCGCCATGTGCCGAGGGTTACGTCCCCGGGCGCTTGTCCCGCCCCTCTTCCCGGCCCAGGCTTGGGTCTAGCCACGCCCCTAGCGCCACCTGCCCGGGGGCTGGGTCGGTGTACCTGAGTGGCCACGCTAGGCCCGCAAAGGGCCACGCGTGGGGGGTCCAGCCACCCCAGAGCAGCCTTCTGAGTCTCCGTGACGGCTACTGGTTGCATCCCGGGAGACAGGCTTGATCGGGCTTGAGGACCCCGGCCGCCATGTGCCGAGGGTTACGTCCCCGCGCGCCGGTCCCGCCCCTCTTCCTGGCCCGGGCTTGGGTCTAGCCACGCCCCTAGCGCCACCTGCCTGGGGGACTGGGCCGGTGTACCTGAGTGGCCACGCTAGGCCCGCAAAGGGCCACGCGTGGGGGGTCCAGCCGCCCCAGAGCAGCCTTCCGAGTGGGCGTGAATGCTACTGGTTGCATCCCGGGAGACAGGCTTGATCGGGCTTGAGGACCCCGGCCGCCATGTGCCGAGGGTTAGGTCCCCGCGCGCTTGTCCCGCCCCTCTTCCCGGCCCGGGCTTGGGTCTAGCCACGCCCCTAGCGCCACCTGCCTGGGGGCTGGGTCGGTGTACCTGAGTTGCCACGCTAGGCCCGCAAAGGGCCACGCGTGCGGGGTCCAGCCACCCCAGAGCAGCCTTCCGAGTCTGCGTGACGGCTACTGGTTGCATCCCGGGAGAGAGGCTTGATCGGGCTTGAGGATCCCGGCCGCCATGTGCCGAGGGTTAGGTCCCCGCGCGCCGGTCCCGCCCCTCTTCCCGGCCCGGGCTTGGGTCTAGCCACGCCCCTAGCGCCACCTGCCTGGGGGCTGGGTCGGTGTACCTGAGTTGCCACGCTAGGCCCGCAAAGGCCCACGCGTGGGGGGTCCAGCCGCCCCAGAGCAGCCTTCAGAGTGGGCGTGAAGGCTGCTGGTTGCATCCCGGGAGACAGGCTTGATCGGGCTTGAGGACCCCGGCCGCCATGTGCCGAGGGTTAGGTCCCCGCGCGCTTGTCCCGCCCCTCTTCCCGGCCCGGGCTTGGGTCTAGCCACGCCCCTAGCGCCACCTGCCCGGGGGCTGGGTCCGTGTACCTGAGTTGCCACGTTAGGCCTGCAAAGGGCTACGGGTGGGGGGTCCAACTGCCCAAGAACTGCCTTCCGAGAGGGCGTGAAGGCTACTGGTTGCATCCCGGGAGACAGGCTTGATCGGGCTTGAGGACCCCAGCCGCCATGTGCCGAGGGTTAGGTCCCCGCGCGCTTGTCCCGCCCCTCTTCCCAGCCCAGGCTTGGGTCTAGCCACGCCCCTAGCGCCACCTGCCTGGGGGCTGGGTTGGTGTACCTGAGTGGCCACGCTAGGCCCGCAAAGGGCCACGCGTGGGGGGTCCAGCCACCCCAGAGCAGCCTTCTGAGTCTCCGTGACGGCTACTGGTTGCATCCCGGGAGACAGGCTTGATCGGGCTTGAGGACCCCGGCCGCCATGTGCCGAGGGTTAGTTCCCCGCGCGTCGGTCCCGCCCCTCTTCCTGGCCCGGGCTTGGGTCTAGCCACGCCCCTAGCGCCACCTGCCTGGGGGCTGGGTCGGTGTACCTGAGTGGCCACGCTAGGCCCGCAAAGGGCCACGCGTGGGGGGTCCAGCCGCCCCAGAGCAGCCTTCCGAGTGGGCGTGAATGCTACTGGTTGCATCCCGGGAGACAGGCTTGATCGGGCTTGAGGACCCCGGCCGCCACCTGCCGAGGGTTAGGTCCCCGCGCGCCGGTCCCGCCCCTCTTCCCTGCCCGGGCTTGGGTCTAGCCACGCCCCTAGCGCCACCTGCCCGGGGGCTGGGTCGGTGTACCTGAGTTGCCACGCTAGGCCCGCAAAGGGCCACGCGTGCGGGGTCCAGCCACCCCAGAGCAGCCTTCCGAGTGGGCGTGACGGCTACTGGTTGCATCCCGGGAGAGAGGCTTGATCGGGCTTGAGGATCCCGGCCGCCATGTGCCGAGGGTTAGGTCCCCGCGCGCTTGTCCCGCCCCTCTTCCCGGCCCGGGCTTGGGTCTAGCCACGCCCCTAGCGCCACCTGCCTGGGGGCTGGGTCGGTGTACCTGAGTTGCCACGCTAGGCCCGCAAAGGGCCACGCGTGCGGGGTCCAGCCACCCCAGAGCAGCCTTCCGAGTGGGCGTGAAGGCTACTGGTTGCATCCCGGGAGACAGGCTTGATCGGGCTTGAGGACCCCGGCCGCCATCTGCCGAGGGTTAGGTCCCCGCGCGCTTGTCCCGCCCCTCTTCCCGGCCCGGGCTTGGGTCTAGCCACGCCCCTAGCGCCACCTGCCTGGGGGCTGGGTCGGTGTACCTGAGTTGCCACGCAAGGCGCGCAAAGGGCCACGCGTGGGGGGTCCAGCCGCCCCAGAGCAGCCTTCCGAGTGGGCGTGAAGGCTACTGGATGCATCCCGGGAGACAGGCTTGATCGGGTTTGAGGACCCCGGCCGCCACCTGCCGAGGGTTAGTTCCCCGCGCGCCGGTCCCGCCCCTCTTCCCGGCCCGGGGTTGGGTTTAGCCACGCCCCTAGCGCCACCTGCCCGAGGGCTGGGTCGGTGTACCTGAGTTGCCACGCTAGGCGCGCAAACGGCCACGGGTGGGGGGTTAAGCCCCAGAGCAGCCTTCCGAGTGGACGTGAAGGCTACTGGTTGCATCCCGGGAGACAGGCTTGATCGAGCTTGAGGACCCCGGCCGCCATGTGCCGAGGGTTAGGTCCCCACGCGCCGGTCCCGCCCCTCTTCCCTGCCCAGGCTTGGGTCTAGCCACGCACCTAGCGCCACCTGCCCGGGGGCTGGGTCGGTGTACCTGAGTTGCCACGCTAGGCCCGCAAAAGGCCACGCGTGGGGTGTCCAGCCGCCCCAGAGCAGCCTTCCGAGTGGGCGTGAAGGCTGCTGGTTGCATCCCGAGAGACAGGCTTGATCGGGCTTGAGGACCCCGGCCGCCATCTGCCGAGGGTTACGTCCCCGCGCGCCGGTCCCGCCCCTCTTCCTGGCCCGGGCTTGGGTCTAGCCACACCCCTAGCGCCAACTTCCCGGGGGCTGGGTCGGTGTACCTGAGTTGCCACGCTAGGCGCGCAAAGGGCCACGCATGGGGGGTCCAGCCGCCCCAGAGCAGCCTTCCGAGTGGGCGTGAAGGCTACTGGTTGCATCCCGGGAGACAGGCTTGATCGGGCTTGAGGACCCCGGCCGCCATCTGCCGAGGGTTAGGTCCCTGCGCGCCGGTCCCGCCCCTCTTCCTGGCCCGGGCTTGGGTCTAGCCACGCCCCTAGCGCCAACTGCCCGGGCCTGGGTCGGTGTACCTGAGTTGCCACGCTAGGCCCGCAAAGGGCCACGCGTGGGGGGTCCAGCCGCCCCAGAGCAGCCTTCCGAGTGGGCGTGAAGGCTACTGGTTGCATTCCGGGAGACAGGCTTGATCGGGCTTGAGGACCCCGGCCGCCATCTGCCGAGAGTTACTTCCCCGCGCGCCGGTCACGCCCCTCTTCCCGGCCCGGGCTTGGGTCTAGCCACGCCCCTAGCGCCACCTGCCTGGGGGCTGGGTCGGTGTACCTGAGTGGCCACGCTAGGCCCGCAAAGGGCCACGCGTGGGGGGTCCAGCCGCCCCAGAGCAGCCTTCCGAGTGGGCGTGAAGGCTACTGGTTGCATCCCGGGAGACAGGCTTGATCGGGCTTGAGGACCCCGGCCGCCATCTGCCGAGGGTTACGTCCCCGCGCGCCGGTCCCGCCCCTCTTCCTGGCCCGGGCTTGGGTCTAGCCACGCCCCTAGCGCCACCTGCCTGGGGGCTGGGTCTGTGTACCTGAGTTGCCACGCTAGGCCCGCAAAGGGCCACGCGTGGGGGGTCCAGCCGCCCCAGAGCAGCCTTCCGAGTGGGCGTGAAGGCTGCTGGTTGCATCCCGGGAGACAGGCTTGATCGGGCTTGAGGACCCCGGCCGCCACCTGCCGAGGGTTACGTCCCCGCGCGCCGGTCCCGCCCCTCTTCCTGGCCCGGGCTTAGGTCTAGCCATGCCACTAGTGCCACCTGCCCGGGGGCTGGGTCAGTGTACCTGAGTTGCCATGCTAGGCCCGCAAAGGGCCACGCGTGGGGGGTCCAGCCGCCCCAGAGCAGCCTTCCGAGTGGGCGTGAAGGCTGCTGGTTGCATCCCGGGAGACAGGCTTGATCGGGCTTGAGGACCCCGGCCGCCACCTGCCGAGGGTTACGTCCCCGCGCGCCGGTCCCGCCCCTCTTCCCGGCCCGGGCTTGGGTCTAGCCACGCCCCTAGCGCCACCTGCCCGGGGGCTGGGTCGGTGTACCTGAGTTGCCACGCTAGGCCCGCAAAGGGCCACGCGTGGGGGGTCCAGCCGCCCCAGAGCAGCCTTCCGAGTGGGCGTGAAGGCTACTGGTTGCATCCCGGGAGACAGGCTTGATCGGGCTTGAGGACCCCGGCCGCCATCTGCCGAGGGTTAGGTCCCCGCGCGCTGGTCCCGCCCCTCTTCCTGGGCCGGGCTTGGGTCTAGCCACGCCCCTAGCGCCACCTGCCCGGGGGCTGGGTCCTTGTACCTGAGTTGCCACGCTAGGCCCGCAAAGGGCCACGCGTGGGGGGTCCAGCCGCCCCAGAGCAGCCTTCCGAGTGGGCGTGAAGGCTACTGGTTGCATCCCGGGAGACAGGCTTGATCGGGCTTGAGGACCCCGGCCGCCATGTGCCGAGGGTTACGTCCCCGTGCGCCGGTCCCGCCCCTCTTCCCGGCCCGGGCTTGGGTCTAGCCACGCCCCTAGCGCCACCTGCCCGGGGGCTGGGTCGGTGTACCTGAGTTGCCACGCTAGGCCCGCAAAGGGCCACGCGTGGGGGGTCCAGCCGCCCCAGAGCAGCCTTCCGAGTGGGCGTGAAGGCTACTGGTTGCATCCCGGGAGACAGGCTTGATCGGGCTTGAGGACCCCGGCCGCCATCTGCCGAGGGTTACGTCCCCGCGCGCCGGTCCCGCCCCTCTTCCTGGCCCGGGCTTGGGTCTAGCCACGCCCCTAGCGCCACCTGCCCGGGGGCTGGGTCGGTGTACCTGAGTTGCCACGCTAGGCCCGCAAAGGGCCACGCGTGGGGGGTCCAGCCGCCCCAGAGCAGCCTTCCGAGTGGGCGTGAAGGCTACTGGTTGCATCCCGGGAGACAGGCTTGATCGGGCTTGAGGACCCCGGCCGCCATCTGCCGAGGGTTACGTCCCCGCGCGCCGGTCCCGCCCCTCTTCCCGGCCCGGGCTTGGGTCTAGCCACGCCCCTAGCGCCACCTGCCTGGGGGCTGGGTCCGTGTACCTGAGTTGCCACGCTAGGCCCGCAAAGGGCCACGCGTGGGGGGTCCAGCCGCCCCAGAGCAGCCTTCCGAGTGGGCGTGACGGCTACTGGTTGCATCCCGGGAGACAGGCTTGATCGGGCTTGAGGACCCCGGCCGCCATCTGCCGAGGGTTAGGTCCCCGCGCGCGGGTCCCGCCCCTCTTCCTGGCCCGGGCTTGGGTCTAGCCACGCCCCTAGCGCCACCTGCCCGGGGGCCTGGGTCGGTGTACCTGAGTTGCCACGCTAGGCCCGCAAAGGGCCACGCGTGGGGGGTCCAGCCGCCCCAGAGCAGCCTTCCGAGTGGGCGTGAAGGCTACTGGTTGCATCCCGGGAGACAGGCTTGATCGGGCTTGAGGACCCCGGCCGCCATCTGCCGAGGGTTAGGTCCCCGCGCGCTGGTCCCGCCCCTCTTCCTGGGCCGGGCTTGGGTCTAGCCACGCCCCTAGCGCCACCTGCCCGGGGGCTGGGTCGGTGTCACCTGAGTTGCCACGCTAGGCCCGCAAAGGGCCACGCGTGGGGGGTCCAGCCGCCCCAGAGCAGCCTTCCGAGTGGGCGTGAAGGCTACTGGTTGCATCCCGGGAGACAGGCTTGATCGGGCTTGAGGACCCCGGCCGCCACCTGCCGAGGGTTACGTCCCCGCGCGCCGGTCCCGCCCCTCTTCCCGGCCCGGGCTTGGGTCTAGCCACGCCCCTAGCGCCACCTGCCCGGGGGCTGGGTCGGTGTACCTGAGTTGCCACGCTAGGCCCGCAAAGGGCCACGCGTGGGGGGTCCAGCCGCCCCAGAGCAGCCTTCCGAGTGGGCGTGAAGGCTACTGGTTGCATCCCGGGAGACAGGCTTGATCGGGCTTGAGGACCCCGGCCGCCATCTGCCGAGGGTTACGTCCCCGCGCGCCGGTCCCGCCCCTCTTCCCGGCCCGGGCTTGGGTCTAGCCACGCCCCTAGCGCCACCTGCCCGGGGGCTGGGCAGGTGTACCTGAGTTGCCACGCTAGGCCCGCAAAGGGCCACGCGTGGGGGGTCCAGCCGCCCCAGAGCAGCCTTCCGAGTGGGCGTGAAGGCTACTGGTTGCATCCCGGGAGACAGGCTTGATCGGGCTTGAGGACCCCGGCCGCCATCTGCCGAGGGTTACGTCCCCGCGCGCCGGTCCCGCCCCTCTTCCCGGCCCGGGCTTGGGTCTAGCCACGCCCCTAGCGCCACCTGCCCGGGGGCTGGGTCAGGTGTACCTGAGTGGCCACGCTAGGCCCGCAAAGGGCCACGCGTGGGGGGTCCAGCCGCCCCAGAGCAGCCTTCCGAGTGGGCGTGAAGGCTACTGGTTGCATCCCGGGAGACAGGCTTGATCGGGCTTGAGGACCCCGGCCGCCATCTGCCGAGGGTTAGGTCCCCGCGCGCCGGTCCCGCCCCTCTTCCCGGCCCGGGCTTGGGTCTAGCCACGCCCCTAGCGCCACCTGCCCGGGGGCTGGGTCGGTGTACCTGAGTTGCCACGCTAGGCCCGCAAAGGGCCACGCGTGGGGGGTCCAGCCGCCCCAGAGCAGCCTTCCGAGTGGGCGTGAAGGCTACTGGTTGCATCCCGGGAGACAGGCTTGATCGGGCTTGAGGACCCCGGCCGCCATCTGCCGAGGGTTAGGTCCCCGCGCGCTGGTCCCGCCCCTCTTCCCGGCCCGGGCTTGGGTCTAGCCACGCCCCTAGCGCCACCTGCCCGGGGGCTGGGTCGGTGTACCTGAGTTGCCACGCTAGGCCCGCAAAGGGCCACGCGTGGGGGGTCCAGCCGCCCCAGAGCAGCCTTCCGAGTGGGCGTGAAGGCTACTGGTTGCATCCCGGGAGACAGGCTTGATCGGGCTTGAGGACCCCGGCCGCCATGTGCCGAGGGTTACGTCCCCGCGCGCTTGTCCCGCCCCTCTTCCCGGCCCGGGCTTGGGTCTAGCCACGCCCCTAGCGCCACCTGCCTGGGGGCTGGGTCGGTGTACCTGAGTGGCCACGCTAGGCCCGCAAAGGGCCACGCGTGGGGGGTCCAGCCGCCCCAGAGCAGCCTTCCGAGTGGGCGTGAAGGCTACTGGTTGCATCCCGGGAGACAGGCTTGATCGGGCTTGAGGACCCCGGCCGCCATGTGCCGAGGGTTACGTCCCCGCGCGCTTGTCCCGCCCCTCTTCCTGGCCCGGGCTTGGGTCTAGCCACGCCCCTAGCGCCACCTGCCTGGGGCCTGCGTCGGTGTACCTGAGTGGCCACGCTAGGCCCGCAAAGGGCCACGCGTGGGGGGTCCAGCCACCCCAGAGCAGCCTTCCGAGTGGGCGTGACGGCTACTGGTTGCATCCCGGGAGACAGGCTTGATCGGGCTTGAGGACCCCGGCCGCCATCTGCCGAGGGTTACGTCCCCGCGCGCCGGTCCCGCCCCTCTTCCCGGCCCGGGCTTGGGTCTAGCCACGCCCCTAGCGCCACCTGCCTGGGGGCTGGGTCGGTGTACCTGAGTTGCCACGCTAGGCCCGCAAAGGGCCACGCGTGGGGGGTCCAGCCGCCCCAGAGCAGCCTTCCGAGTGGGCGTGAAGGCTACTGGTTGCATCCCGGGAGACAGGCTTGATCGGGCTTGAGGACCCCGGCCGCCATGTGCCGAGGGTTAGGTCCCCGCGCGCCGGTCCCGCCCCTCTTCCCGGCCCAGGCTTGGGTCTAGCCACGCCCCTAGCGCCACCTGCCCGGGGGCTGGGTCCGTGTACCTGAGTTGCCACGCTAGGCCCGCAAAGGGCCACGCGTGGGGGGTCCAGCCGCCCCAGAGCAGCCTTCCGAGTGGGCGTGAAGGCTACTGGTTGCATCCCGGGAGACAGGCTTGATCGGGCTTGAGGACCCCGGCCGCCATCTGCCGAGGGTTACGTCCCCGCGCGCTGGTCCCGCCCCTCTTCCCGGCCCGGGCTTGGGTCTAGCCACGCCCCTAGCGCCACCTGCCCGGGGGCTGGGTCGGTGTACCTGAGTTGCCACGCTAGGCCCGCAAAGGGCCACGCGTGGGGGGTCCAGCCGCCCCAGAGCAGCCTTCCGAGTGGGCGTGAAGGCTACTGGTTGCATCCCGGGAGACAGGCTTGATCGGGCTTGAGGACCCCGGCCGCCATCTGCCGAGGGTTACGTCCCCGCGCGCCGGTCCCGCCCCTCTTCCTGGCCCGGGCTTGGGTCTAGCCACGCCCCTAGCGCCACCTGCCTGGGGGCTGGGTCGGTGTACCTGAGTTGCCACGCTAGGCCCGCAAAGGGCCACGCGTGGGGGGTCCAGCCGCCCCAGAGCAGCCTTCCGAGTGGGCGTGAAGGCTACTGGTTGCATCCCGGGAGACAGGCTTGATCGGGCTTGAGGACCCCGGCCGCCATGTGCCGAGGGTTAGGTCCCCGCGTGCTTCTCCCGCCCCTCTTCCCGGCCCGGGCTTGGGTCTAGCCACGCCCCTAGCGCCACCTGCCCGGGGGCTGGGTCGGTGTACCTGAGTTGCCACGCTAGGCCCGCAAAGGGCCACGCGTGGGGGGTCCAGCCGCCCCAGAGCAGCCTTCCGAGTGGGCGTGAAGGCTACTGGTTGCATCCCGGGAGACAGGCTTGATCGGGCTTGAGGACCCCGGCCGCCATCTGCCGAGGGTTACGTCCCCGCGCGCCGGTCCCGCCCCTCTTCCCGGCCCGGGCTTGGGTCTAGCCACGCCCCTAGCGCCACCTGCCTGGGGGCTGGGTCGGTGTACCTGAGTTGCCACGCTAGGCCCGCAAAGGGCCACGCGTGGGGGGTCCAGCCGCCCCAGAGCAGCCTTCCGAGTGGGCGTGAAGGCTACTGGTTGCATCCCGGGAGACAGGCTTGATCGGGCTTGAGGACCCCGGCCGCCATCTGCCGAGGGTTACGTCCCCGCGCGCCGGTCCCGCCCCTCTTCCCGGCCCGGGCTTGGGTCTAGCCACGCCCCTAGCGCCACCTGCCCGGGGGCTGGGTCGGTGTACCTGAGTTGCCACGCTAGGCCCGCAAAGGGCCACGCGTGGGGGGTCCAGCCGCCCCAGAGCAGCCTTCCGAGTGGGCGTGAAGGCTACTGGTTGCATCCCGGGAGACAGGCTTGATCGGGCTTGAGGACCCCGGCCGCCATCTGCCGAGGGTTACGTCCCCGCGCGCTGGTCCCGCCCCTCTTCCCGGCCCAGGCTTGGGTCTAGCCACGCCCCTAGCGCCACCTGCCCGGGGGCTGGGTCGGTGTACCTGAGTTGCCACGCTAGGCCCGCAAAGGGCCACGCGTGGGGGGTCCAGCCGCCCCAGAGCAGCCTTCCGAGTGGGCGTGAAGGCTACTGGTTGCATCCCGGGAGACAGGCTTGATCGGGCTTGAGGACCCCGGCCGCCATGTGCCGAGGGTTACGTCCCCGCGCGCCTGTCCCGCCCCTCTTCCCGGCCCAGGCTTGGGTCTAGCCACGCCCCTAGCGCCACCTGCCCGGGGGCTGGGTCGGTGTACCTGAGTGGCCACGCTAGGCCCGCAAAGGGCCACGCGTGGGGGGTCCAGCCACCCCAGAGCAGCCTTCCGAGTCTGCGTGACGGCTACTGGTTGCATCCCGGGAGACAGGCTTGATCGGGCTTGAGGACCCCGGCCGCCATCTGCCGAGGGTTACGTCCCCGGGCGCTGGTCCCGCCCCTCTTCCCGGCCCGGGCTTGGGTCTAGCCACGCCCCTAGCGCCACCTGCCTGGGGCCTGCGTCGGTGTACATGAGTGGCCACGCTAGGCCAGCAAAGGGCCACGCGTGGGGGGTCCAGCCGCCCCAGAGCAGCCTTCCGAGTGGGCGTGAAGGCTACTGGTTGCATCCCGGGAGACAGGCTTGATCGGGCTTGAGGACCCCGGCCGCCACCTGCCGAGGGTTACGTCCCTGCGCGCTGGTCCCGCCCCTCTTCCCGGCCCGGGCTTGGGTCTAGCCACGCCCCTAGCGCCACCTGCCTGGGGGCTGGGTCGGTGTACCTGAGTTGCCACGCTAGGCCCGCAAAGGGCCACGCGTGGGGGGTCCAGCCGCCCCAGAGCAGCCTTCCGAGTGGGCGTGAAGGCTACTGGTTGCATCCCGGGAGACAGGCTTGATCGGGCTTGAGGACCCCGGCCGCCATCTGCCGAGGGTTAGGTCCCCGCGCGCCGGTCCCGCCCCTCTTCCCGGCCCGGGCTTGGGTCTAGCCACGCCCCTAGCGCCACCTGCCCGGGGGCTGGGTCCGTGTACCTGAGTTGCCACGCTAGGCCTGCAAAGGGCCACGCGTGGGGGGTCCAGCCGCCCCAGAGCAGCCTTCCGAGTGGGCGTGAAGGCTACTGGTTGCATCCCGGGAGACAGGCTTGATCGGGCTTGAGGACCCCGGCCGCCATGTGCCGAGGGTTACGTCCCCGCGCGCTTGTCCCGCCCCTCTTCCCGGCCCAGGCTTGGGTCTAGCCACGCCCCTAGCGCCACCTGCCCGGGGGCTGGGTCGGTGTACCTGAGTGGCCACGCTAGGCCCGCAAAGGGCCACGCGTGGGGGGTCCAGCCACCCCAGAGCAGCCTTCCGAGTCTGCGTGACGGCTACTGGTTGCATCCCGGGAGACAGGCTTGATCGGGCTTGAGGACCCCGGCCGCCATGTGCCGAGGGTTACGTCCCCGCGCGCCGGTCCCGCCCCTCTTCCTGGCCCGGGCTTGGGTCTAGCCACGCCCCTAGCGCCACCTGCCTGGGGGCTGGGCCGGTGTACCTGAGTTGCCACGCTAGGCCCGCAAAGGGCCACGCGTGGGGGGTCCAGCCGCCCCAGAGCAGCCTTCCGAGTGGGCGTGAAGGCTACTGGTTGCATCCCGGGAGACAGGCTTGATCGGGCTTGAGGACCCCGGCCGCCATCTGCCGAGGGTTAGGTCCCCGCGCGCTTGTCCCGCCCCTCTTCCCGGCCCGGGCTTGGGTCTAGCCACGCCCCTAGCGCCACCTGCCTGGGGGCTGGGTCGGTGTACCTGAGTTGCCACGCTAGGCCCGCAAAGGGCCACGCGTGCGGGGTCCAGCCGCCCCAGAGCAGCCTTCCGAGTCGGCGTGAAGGCTACTGGTTGCATCCCGGGAGACAGGCTTGATCGGGCTTGAGGACCCCGGCCGCCATCTGCCGAGGGTTAGGTCCCCGCGCGCCGGTCCCGCCCCTCTTCCCGGCCCGGGCTTGGGTCTAGCCACGCCCCTAGCGCCACCTGCCTGGGGGCTGGGTCGGTGTACCTGAGTTGCCACGCTAGGCCCGCAAAGGGCCACGCGTGGGGGGTCCAGCCGCCCCAGAGCAGCCTTCCGAGTGGGCGTGAAGGCTACTGGTTGCATCCCGGGAGACAGGCTTGATCGGGCTTGAGGACCCCGGCCGCCATCTGCCGAGGGTTAGGTCCCCGCGCGCTGGTCCCGCCCCTCTTCCCGGCCCGGGCTTGGGTCTAGCCACGCCCCTAGCGCCACCTGCCCGGGGGCTGGGTCCGTGTACCTGAGTTGCCACGCTAGGCCTGCAAAGGGCCACGCGTGGGGGGTCCAGCCTGCCCCAGAGCAGCCTTCCGAGTGGGCGTGAAGGCTACTGGTTGCATCCCGGGAGACAGGCTTGATCGGGCTTGAGGACCCCGGCCGCCATGTGCCGAGGGTTACGTCCCCGCGCGCTGGTCCCGCCCCTCTTCCCGGCCCAGGCTTGGGTCTAGCCACGCCCCTAGCGCCACCTGCCTGGGGGCTGGGTCGGTGTACCTGAGTTGCCACGCTAGGCCCGCAAAGGGCCACGCGTGGGGGGTCCAGCCACCCCAGAGCAGCCTTCCGAGTGGGCGTGACGGCTACTGGTTGCATCCCGGGAGACAGGCTTGATCGGGCTTGAGGACCCCGGCCGCCATGTGCCGAGGGTTACGTCCCCGCGCGCCGGTCCCGCCCCTCTTCCTGGCCCGGGCTTGGGTCTAGCCACGCCCCTAGCGCCACCTGCCCGGGGGCTGGGTCGGTGTACCTGAGTTGCCACGCTAGGCCCGCAAAGGGCCACGCGTGGGGGGTCCAGCCGCCCCAGAGCAGCCTTCCGAGTGGGCGTGAAGGCTACTGGTTGCATCCCGGGAGACAGGCTTGATCGGGCTTGAGGACCCCGGCCGCCATCTGCCGAGGGTTAGGTCCCCGCGCGCCGGTCCCGCCCCTCTTCCCGGCCCGGGCTTGGGTCTAGCCACGCCCCTAGCGCCACCTGCCCGGGGGCTGGGTCGGTGTACCTGAGTTGCCACGCTAGGCCCGCAAAGGGCCACGCTTGGGGGTTCATCCACCCCAGAGCAGCCTTCCGAGTGGGCGTGAAGGCTACTGGTTGCATCCCGGGAGACAGGCTTGATCGGGCTTGAGGATCCCGGCCGCCATCTGCCGAGGGTTAGGTCCCCGCGCGCTTGTCCCGCCCCTCTTCCCGGCCCGGGCTTGGGTCTAGCCACGCCCCTAGCGCCACCTGCCTGGGGGCTGGGTCGGTGTACCTGAGTTGCCACGCTAGGCCCGCAAAGGGCCACGCGTGGGGGGTCCAGCCCCCCAGAGCAGCCTTCCGAGTGGGCGTGAAGGCTACTGGTTGCATCCCGGGAGACAGGCTTGATCGGGCTTGAGGACCCCGGCCGCCATCTGCCGAGGGTTAGGTCCCCGCGCGCTGGTCCCGCCCCTCTTCCCGGCCCGGGCTTGGGTCTAGCCACGCCCCTAGCGCCACCTGCCTGGGGGCTGGGTCGGTGTACCTGAGTTGCCACGCTAGGCCCGCAAAGGGCCACGCGTGGGGGGTCCAGCCGCCCCAGAGCAGCCTTCCGAGTGGGCGTGAAGGCTACTGGTTGCATCCCGAGAGACAGGCTTGATCGGGCTTGAGGACCCCGGCCGCCATCTGCCGAGGGTTTTTCCCCTCGCGCTGGTCCCGCCCCTCTTCCCGGCCCGGGCTTGGGTCTAGCCACGCCCCTAGCGCCACCTGCCCGGGGGCTGGGTCAGTGTACCTGAGTTGCCACGCTAGGCCCGCAAAGGGCCACGCGTGGGGGGTCCAGCCGCCCCAGAGCAGCCTTCCGAGTGGGCGTGAAGGCTACTGGTTGCATCCCGGGAGACAGGCTTGATCGGGCTTGAGGACCCCGGCCGCCATCTGCCGAGGGTTACGTCCCCGCGCGCCGGTCCCGCCCCTCTTCCCGGCCCAGGCTTGGGTCTAGCCACGCCCTAGCGCCACCTGCCCGGGGGCTGGGTCGGTGTACCTGAGTTGCCACGCTAGGCCCGCAAAGGGCCACGCGTGGGGGGTCCAGCCGCCCCAGAGCAGCCTTCCGAGTGGGCGTGAAGGCTACTGGTTGCATCCCGGGAGACAGGCTTGATCGGGCTTGAGGACCCCGGCCGCCATCTGCCGAGGGTTACGTCCCCGCGCGCCGGTCCCGCCCCTCTTCCTGGCCCGGGCTTGGGTCTAGCCACGCCCCTAGCGCCACCTGCCCGGGGGCTGGGTCGGTGTACCTGAGTTGCCACGCTAGGCCCGCAAAGGGCCACGCGTGGGGGGTCCAGCCGCCCCAGAGCAGCCTTCCGAGTGGGCGTGAAGGCTACTGGTTGCATCCCGGGAGACAGGCTTGATCGGGCTTGAGGACCCCGGCCGCCATCTGCCGAGGGTTAGGTCCCCGCGCGCCGGTCCCGCCCCTCTTCCCGGCCCGGGCTTGGGTCTAGCCACGCCCCTAGCGCCACCTGCCCGGGGGCTGGGTCGGTGTACCTGAGTTGCCACGCTAGGCCCGCAAAGGGCCACGCGTGGGGGGTCCAGCCGCCCCAGAGCAGCCTTCCGAGTGGGCGTGAAGGCTACTGGTTGCATCCCGGGAGACAGGCTTGATCGGGCTTGAGGACCCCGGCCGCCATCTGCCGAGGGTTACGTCCCCGCGCGCCGGTCCCGCCCCTCTTCCCGGCCCGGGCTTGGGTCTAGCCACGCCCCTAGCGCCACCTGCCCGGGGGCTGGGTCGGTGTACCTGAGTTGCCACGCTAGGCCCGCAAAGGGCCACGCGTGGGGGGTCCAGCCGCCCCAGAGCAGCCTTCCGAGTGGGCGTGAAGGCTACTGGTTGCATCCCGGGAGACAGGCTTGATCGGGCTTGAGGACCCCGGCCGCCATCTGCCGAGGGTTACGTCCCCGCGCGCCGGTCCCGCCCCTCTTCCTGGCCCGGGCTTGGGTCTAGCCACGCCCCTAGCGCCACCTGCCCGGGGGCTGGGTCGGTGTACCTGAGTTGCCACGCTAGGCCCGCAAAGGGCCACGCGTGGGGGGTCCAGCCGCCCCAGAGCAGCCTTCCGAGTGGGCGTGAAGGCTACTGGTTGCATCCCGGGAGACAGGCTTGATCGGGCTTGAGGACCCCGGCCGCCATCTGCCGAGGGTTACGTCCCCGCGCGCCGGTCCCGCCCCTCTTCCTGGCCCGGGCTTGGGTCTAGCCACGCCCCTAGCGCCACCTGCCCGGGGGCTGGGTCGGTGTACCTGAGTTGCCACGCTAGGCCCGCAAAGGGCCACGCGTGGGGGGTCCAGCCGCCCCAGAGCAGCCTTCCGAGTGGGCGTGAAGGCTACTGGTTGCATCCCGGGAGACAGGCTTGATCGGGCTTGAGGACCCCGGCCGCCATCTGCCGAGGGTTACGTCCCCGCGCGCCGGTCCCGCCCCTCTTCCTGGCCCGGGCTTGGGTCTAGCCACGCCCCTAGCGCCACCTGCCTGGGGGCTGGGTCGGTGTACCTGAGTTGCCACGCTAGGCCCGCAAAGGGCCACGCGTGGGGGGTCCAGCCGCCCCAGAGCAGCCTTCCGAGTGGGCGTGAAGGCTACTGGTTGCATCCCGGGAGACAGGCTTGATCGGGCTTGAGGACCCCGGCCGCCATCTGCCGAGGGTTACGTCCCCGCGCGCCGGTCCCGCCCCTCTTCCTGGCCCGGGCTTGGGTCTAGCCACGCCCCTAGCGCCACCTGCCCGGGGGCTGGGTCTGTGTACCTGAGTTGCCACGCTAGGCCCGCAAAGGGCCACGCGTGGGGGGTCCAGCCGCCCCAGAGCAGCCTTCCGAGTGGGCGTGAAGGCTACTGGTTTCATCCCGGGAGACAGGCTTGATCGGGCTTGAGGACCCCGGCCGCCATCTGCCGAGGGTTACGTCCCCGCGCGCCGGTCCCGCCCCTCTTCCCGGCCCGGGCTTGGGTCTAGCCACGCCCCTAGCGCCACCTGCCCGGGGGCTGGGTCGGTGTACCTGAGTTGCCACGCTAGGCCCGCAAAGGGCCACGCGTGGGGGGTCCAGCCGCCCCAGAGCAGCCTTCCGAGTGGGCGTGAAGGCTACTGGTTGCATCCCGGGAGACAGGCTTGATCGGGCTTGAGGACCCCGGCCGCCATCTGCCGAGGGTTACGTCCCCGCGCGCCGGTCCCGCCCCTCTTCCCGGCCCGGGCTTGGGTCTAGCCACGCCCCTAGCGCCACCTGCCCGGGGGCTGGGTCGGTGTACCTGAGTTGCCACGCTAGGCCCGCAAAGGGCCACGCGTGGGGGGTCCAGCCGCCCCAGAGCAGCCTTCCGAGTGGGCGTGAAGGCTACTGGTTGCATCCCGGGAGACAGGCTTGATCGGGCTTGAGGACCCCGGCCGCCATCTGCCGAGGGTTACGTCCCCGCGCGCCGGTCCCGCCCCTCTTCCCGGCCCGGGCTTGGGTCTAGCCACGCCCCTAGCGCCACCTGCCCGGGGGCTGGGTCGGTGTACCTGAGTTGCCACGCTAGGCCCGCAAAGGGCCACGCGTGGGGGGTCCAGCCGCCCCAGAGCAGCCTTCCGAGTGGGCGTGAAGGCTACTGGTTGCATCCCGGGAGACAGGCTTGATCGGGCTTGAGGACCCCGGCCGCCATCTGCCGAGGGTTACGTCCCCTGCGCGCCGGTCCCGCCCCTCTTCCCGGCCCGGGCTTGGGTCTAGCCACGCCCCTAGCGCCACCTGCCCGGGGGCTGGGTCCGTGTACCTGAGTTGCCACGCTAGGCCCGCAAAGGGCCACGCGTGGGGGGTCCAGCCGCCCCAGAGCAGCCTTCCGAGTGGGCGTGAAGGCTACTGGTTGCATCCCGGGAGACAGGCTTGATCGGGCTTGAGGACCCCGGCCGCCATCTGCCGAGGGTTACGTCCCCGCGCGCCGGTCCCGCCCCTCTTCCCGGCCCGGGCTTGGGTCTAGCCACGCCCCTAGCGCCACCTGCCCGGGGGCTGGGTCGGTGTACCTGAGTTGCCACGCTAGGCCCGCAAAGGGCCACGCGTGGGGGGTCCAGCCGCCCCAGAGCAGCCTTCCGAGTGGGCGTGAAGGCTACTGGTTGCATCCCGGGAGACAGGCTTGATCGGGCTTGAGGACCCCGGCCGCCATCTGCCGAGGGTTACGTCCCCGCGCGCCGGTCCCGCCCCTCTTCCCGGCCCGGGCTTGGGTCTAGCCACGCCCCTAGCGCCACCTGCCCGGGGGCTGGGTCAGTGTACCTGAGTTGCCACGCTAGGCCCGCAAAGGGCCACGCGTGGGGGGTCCAGCCGCCCCAGAGCAGCCTTCCGAGTGGGCGTGAAGGCTACTGGTTGCATCCCGGGAGACAGGCTTGATCGGGCTTGAGGACCCCGGCCGCCATCTGCCGAGGGTTACGTCCCCGCGCGCCGGTCCCGCCCCTCTTCCCGGCCCGGGCTTGGGTCTAGCCACGCCCCTAGCGCCACCTGCCCGGGGGCTGGGTCGGTGTACCTGAGTTGCCACGCTAGGCCCGCAAAGGGCCACGCGTGGGGGGTCCAGCCGCCCCAGAGCAGCCTTCCGAGTGGGCGTGAAGGCTACTGGTTGCATCCCGGGAGACAGGCTTGATCGGGCTTGAGGACCCCGGCCGCCATCTGCCGAGGGTTACGTCCCCGCGCGCCGGTCCCGCCCCTCTTCCCGGCCCGGGCTTGGGTCTAGCCACGCCCCTAGCGCCACCTGCCCGGGGGCTGGGTCGGTGTACCTGAGTTGCCACGCTAGGCCCGCAAAGGGCCACGCGTGGGGGGTCCAGGCGCCCCAGAGCAGCCTTCCGAGTGGGCGTGAAGGCTACTGGTTGCATCCCGGGAGACAGGCTTGATCGGGCTTGAGGACCCCGGCCGCCATCTGCCGAGGGTTACGTCCCCGCGCGCCGGTCCCGCCCCTCTTCCCGGCCCGGGCTTGGGTCTAGCCACGCCCCTAGCGCCACCTGCCCGGGGGCTGGGTCGGTGTACCTGAGTTGCCACGCTAGGCCCGCAAAGGGCCACGCGTGGGGGGTCCAGCTGCCCCAGAGCAGCCTTCCGAGTGGGCGTGAAGGCTGCTGGTTGCATCCCAGGAGACAGGCTTGATCGGGCTTGAGGACCCCGGCCGCCACCTACCGAGGGTTACGTCCCCGTGCGCCGGTCCCGCCCCTCTTCCCTGCCCAGGCTTGGGTCTAACCACGCCCCTAGCGCCACCTGCCTGGGGGCTGGGTTGGTGTACCTGAGTGGCCACGCTAGGCCTGCAAAGGGCTATGCGTGGGGGGTCCAGCCGCCCCAGAGCAGCCTTCTGAGTGGGCGTGAAGGCTACTGGTTGCATCCCGGCAGACAGGCTTGATCGGGCTTGAGGACCCCGGCCGCCATCTGCCGAGGGTTACGTCCCCGCGCACCGGTCCCGCCCCTATTCCTGGCCCGGGCTTGGGTCTAGCCACGCCCCTAGCGCCACCTGCCCGGGGGCTGGGTTGGTGTACCTGAGTTGCCACGCTAGGCCCGCAAAGGGCCATGCGTGGGGGGTCCAGCCGCCCCAGAGCAGCCTTCCGAGTGGGCGTGAAGGCTACTGGTTGCATCCCGGGAGACAGGCTTGATCGGGCTTGAGGACCCCGGCCGCCATGTGCAGAGGGTTACGTCCCCTGGCGCGCCGGTCCCGCCCCTCTTCCAGTCCCGGGCTTGGGTCTAGCCACGCCCCTAGCGCCACCTGCCTGGGGGCTGGGTCCGTGTACCTGAGTGGCCACGCTAGGCCCGCAAAGGGCCACGCGTGGGGGGTCCAGCCGCCCCAGAGCAGCCTTCCGAGTGGGCGTGAAGGCTACTGGTTGCATCCCGGGAGACAGGCTTGATCGGGCTTGAGGACCCCGGCCGCCATCTGCCGAGGGTTACGTCCCTGCGCGCCGGTCCCGCCCCTCTTCCCGGCCCGGGCTTGGGTCTAGCCACGCCCCTAGCGCCACCTGCCCGGGGGCTGGGTCTGTGTACCTGAGTTGCCACGCTAGGCCCGCAAAGGGCCACGCGTGGGGGGTCCAGCCGCCCCAGAGCAGCCTTCCGAGTGGGCGTGAAGGCTGCTGGTTGCATCCCGGGAGACAGGCTTGATCGGGCTTGAGGACCCCGGCCGCCATCTGCCGAGGGTTACGTCCCCGCGCGCCGGTCCCGCCCCTCTTCCTGGCCCGGGCTTAGGTCTAGCCACGCCACTAGTGCCACCTGCCCGGGGGCTGGGTCAGTGTACCTGAGTTGCCACGCTAGGCCCGCAAAGGGCCACGCGTGGGGGGTCCAGCCGCCCCAGAGCAGCCTTCCGAGTGGGCGTGAAGGCTGCTGGTTGCATCCCGGGAGACAGGCTTGATCGGGCTTGAGGACCCCGGCCGCCACCTGCCGAGGGTTACGTCCCCGCGCGCCGGTCCCGCCCCTCTTCCAGTCCCGGGCTTGGGTCTAGCCACGCCCCTAGCGCCACCTGCCCGGGGGCTGGGTCGGTGTACCTGAGTTGCCACGCTAGGCCCGCAAAGGGCCACGCGTGGGGGGTCCAGCCGCCCCAGAGCAGCCTTCCGAGTGGGCGTGAAGGCTACTGGTTGCATCCCGGGAGACAGGCTTGATCGGGCTTGAGGACCCCGGCCGCCATCTGCCGAGGGTTACGTCCCCGCGCGCCGGTCCCGCCCCTCTTCCTGGCCCGGGCTTGGGTCTAGCCACGCCCCTAGCGCCACCTGCCCGGGGGCTGGGTCGGTGTACCTGAGTTGCCACGCTAGGCGCGCAAAGGGCCACGCATGGGGGGTCCAGCCGCCCCAGAGCAGCCTTCCGAGTGGGCGTGAAGGCTACTGGTTGCATCCCGGGAGACAGGCTTGATCGGGCTTGAGGACCCCGGCCGCCATCTGCCGAGGGTTACGTCCCCGCGCGCCGGTCCCGCCCCTCTTCCTGGCCCGGGCTTGGGTCTAGCCACGCCCCTAGCGCCAACTGCCCGGGCCTGGGTCGGTGTACCTGAGTTGCCACGCTAGGCCCGCAAAGGGCCACGCGTGGGGGGTCCAGCCGCCCCAGAGCAGCCTTCCGAGTGGGCGTGAAGGCTACTGGTTGCATTCCGGGAGACAGGCTTGATCGGGCTTGAGGACCCCGGCCGCCATCTGCCGAGGGTTACGTCCCCGCGCGCCGGTCCCGCCCCTCTTCCTGGCCCGGGCTTGGGTCTAGCCACGCCCCTAGCGCCACCTGCCTGGGGGCTGGGTCCGTGTACCTGAGTGGCCACGCTAGGCCCGCAAAGGGCCACGCGTGGGGGGTCCAGCCGCCCCAGAGCAGCCTTCCGAGTGGGCGTGAAGGCTACTGGTTGCATCCCGGGAGACAGGCTTGATCGGGCTTGAGGACCCCGGCCGCCATCTGCCGAGGGTTACGTCCCCGCGGGCCGGTCCCGCCCCTCTTCCTGGCCCGGGCTTGGGTCTAGCCACGCCCCTAGCGCCACCTGCCCGGGGGCTGGATCGGTGTACCTGAGTTGCCACGCTAGGCCCGCAAAGGGCCACGCGTGGGGGGTCCAGCCGCCCCAGAGCAGCCTTCCGAGTGGGCGTGAAGGCTACTGGTTGCATCCCGGGAGACAGGCTTGATCGGGCTTGAGGACCCCGGCCGCCATGTGCCGAGGGTTACGTCCCCGCGCGCCGGTCCCGCCCCTCTTCCCGGCCCGGGCTTGGGTCTAGCCACGCCCCTAGCGCCACCTGCCCGGGGGCTGGGTCGGTGTACCTGAGTTGCCACGCTAGGCCCGCAAAGGGCCACGCGTGGGGGGTCCAGCCGCCCCAGAGCAGCCTTCCGAGTGGGCGTGAAGGCTACTGGTTGCATCCCGGGAGACAGGCTTGATCGGGCTTGAGGACCCCGGCCGCCATCTGCCGAGGGTTACGTCCCCGCGCGCCGGTCCCGCCCCTCTTCCTGGCCCGGGCTTGGGTCTAGCCACGCCCCTAGCGCCACCTGCCCGGGGGCTGGGTCGGTGTACCTGAGTTGCCACGCTAGGCCCGCAAAGGGCCACGCGTGGGGGGTCCAGCCGCCCCAGAGCAGCCTTCCGAGTGGGCGTGAAGGCTACTGGTTGCATCCCGGGAGACAGGCTTGATCGGGCTTGAGGACCCCGGCCGCCATCTGCCGAGGGTTACGTCCCCGCGCGCCGGTCCCGCCCCTCTTCCCGGCCCGGGCTTGGGTCTAGCCACGCCCCTAGCGCCACCTGCCCGGGGGCTGGGTCGGTGTACCTGAGTTGCCACGCTAGGCCCGCAAAGGGCCACGCGTGGGGGGTCCAGCCGCCCCAGAGCAGCCTTCCGAGTGGGCGTGAAGGCTACTGGTTGCATCCCGGGAGACAGGCTTGATCGGGCTTGAGGACCCCGGCCGCCACCTGCCGAGGGTTACGTCCCCGCGCGCCGGTCCCGCCCCTCTTCCCGGCCCGGGCTTGGGTCTAGCCACGCCCCTAGCGCCACCTGCCCGGGGGCTGGGTCGGTGTACCTGAGTTGCCACGCTAGGCCCGCAAAGGGCCACGCGTGGGGGGTCCAGCCGCCCCAGAGCAGCCTTCCGAGTGGGCGTGAAGGCTACTGGTTGCATCCCGGGAGACAGGCTTGATCGGGCTTGAGGACCCCGGCCGCCATCTGCCGAGGGTTACGTCCCCGCGCGCCGGTCCCGCCCCTCTTCCCGGCCCGGGCTTGGGTCTAGCCACGCCCCTAGCGCCACCTGCCCGGGGGCTGGGCCGGTGTACCTGAGTTGCCACGCTAGGCCCGCAAAGGGCCACGCGTGGGGGGTCCAGCCGCCCCAGAGCAGCCTTCCGAGTGGGCGTGAAGGCTACTGGTTGCATCCCGGGAGACAGGCTTGATCGGGCTTGAGGACCCCGGCCGCCATCTGCCGAGGTTACGTCCCTGCGCGCCGGTCCCGCCCCTCTTCCCGGCCCGGGCTTGGGTCTAGCCACGCCCCTAGCGCCACCTGCCGGGGGCTGGGTCCGGTGTACCTGAGTTGCCACGCTAGGCCCGCAAAGGGCCACGCGTGGGGGGTCCAGCCGCCCCAGAGCAGCCTTCCGAGTGGACGTGAAGGCTACTGGTTGCATCCCGGGAGACAGGCTTGATCGGGCTTGAGGACCCCGGCCGCCATCTGCCGAGGGTTACGTCCCCGCGCGCCGGTCCCGCCCCTCTTCCCGGCCCGGGCTTGGGTCTAGCCACGCCCCTAGCGCCACCTGCCCGGGGGCTGGGTCGGTGTACCTGAGTTGCCACGCTAGGCCCGCAAAGGGCCACGCGTGGGGGGTCCAGCCGCCCCAGAGCAGCCTTCCGAGTGGGCGTGAAGGCTACTGGTTGCATCCCGGGAGACAGGCTTGATCGGGCTTGAGGACCCCGGCCGCCATCTGCCGAGGGTTACGTCCCCGCGCGCCGGTCCCGCCCCTCTTCCAGGCCCGGGCTTGGGTCTAGCCACGCCCCTAGCGCCACCTGCCCGGGGGCTGGGTCGGTGTACCTGAGTTGCCACGCTAGGCCCGCAAAGGGCCACGCGTGGGGGGTCCAGCCTCCCCAGAGCAGCCTTCCGAGTGGACGTGAAGGCTACTGGTTGCATCCCGGGAGACAGGCTTGATCGGGCTTGAGGACCCCGGCCGCCATCTGCCGAGGGTTACGTCCCCGCGCGCCGGTCCCGCCCCTCTTCCTGGCCCGGGCTTGGGTCTAGCCACGCCCCTAGCGCCACCTGCCCGGGGGCTGGGTCGGTGTACCTGAGTTGCCACGCTAGGCCCGCAAAGGGCCACGCGTGGGGGGTCCAGCCGCCCCAGAGCAGCCTTCCGAGTGGAGCGTGAAGGCTACTGGTTGCATCCCGGGAGACAGGCTTGATCGGGCTTGAGGACCCCGGCCGCCATCTGCCGAGGGTTTGGTCCCCGCGCGCTGGTCCCGCCCCTCTTCCCGGCCCGGGCTTGGGTCTAGCCACGCCCCTAGCGCCACCTGCCTGGGGGCTGGGCCGGTGTACCTGAGTTGCCACGCTAGGCCCGCAAAGGGCCACGC
Organism: Ochotona curzoniae; assembly: GCF_017591425.1. Taxonomy (NCBI): domain Eukaryota; kingdom Metazoa; phylum Chordata; class Mammalia; order Lagomorpha; family Ochotonidae; genus Ochotona; species Ochotona curzoniae. The sequence goes on from NW_024465600.1 coordinate 77,546, forward strand.
GTGGGGGGTCCAGCCGCCCCAGAGCAGCCTTCCGAGTGGGCGTGAAGGCTACTGGTTGCATCCCGGGAGACAGGCTTGATCGGGCTTGAGGACCCCGGCCGCCATCTGCCGAGGGTTACGTCCCCGCGCGCCGGTCCCGCCCCTCTTCCTGGCCCGGGCTTGGGTCTAGCCACGCCCCTAGCGCCACCTGCCCGGGGGCTGGGTCGGTGTACCTGAGTTGCCACGCTAGGCCCGCAAAGGGCCACGCGTGGGGGGTCCAGCCGCCCCAGAGCAGCCTTCCGAGTGGCGTGAAGGCTACTGGTTGCATCCCGGGAGACAGGCTTGATCGGGCTTGAGGACCCCGGCCGCCATCTGCCGAGGGTTACGTCCCCGCGCGCCGGTCCCGCCCCTCTTCCCGGCCCGGGCTTGGGTCTAGCCACGCCCCTAGCGCCACCTGCCCGGGGGCTGGGCCGGTGTACCTGAGTTGCCACGCTAGGCCCGCAAAGGCCACGCGTGGGGGGTCCAGCCGCCCCAGAGCAGCCTTCCGAGTGGGCGTGAAGGCTACTGGTTGCATCCCGGGAGACAGGCTTGATCGGGCTTGAGGACCCCGGCCGCCATCTGCCGAGGGTTACGTCCCCGCGCGCCGGTCCCGCCCCTCTTCCAGGCCCGGGCTTGGGTCTAGCCACGCCCCTAGCGCCACCTGCCCGGGGGCTGGGTCGGTGTACCTGAGTGGCCACGCTAGGCCCGCAAAGGGCCACGCGTGGGGGGTCCAGCCACCCCAGAGCAGCCTTCCGAGTGGGCGTGAAGGCTACTGGTTGCATCCCGGGAGACAGGCTTGATCGGGCTTGAGGACCCCGGCCGCCATCTGCCGAGGGTTACGTCCCCGCGCGCGGGTCCCGCCCCTCTTCCCGGCCCGGGCTTGGGTCTAGCCACGCCCCTAGCGCCACCTGCCGGGGGCTGGGTCGGTGTACCTGAGTTGCCACGCTAGGCCCGCAAAGGGCCACGCGTGGGGGGTCCAGCCGCCCCAGAGCAGCCTTCCGAGTGGGCGTGAAGGCTAATGGTTTCATCCCGGGAGACAGGCTTGATCGGGCTTGAGGACCCCGGCCGCCATCTGCCGAGGGTTAGGTCCCGGCGCGCCGGTCCCGCCCCTCTTCCCGGCCCGGGCTTGGGTCTAGCCACGCCCCTAGCGCCACCTGCCCGGGGGCTGGGTCGGTGTACCTGAGTTGCCACGCTAGGCCCACAAAGGGCCACGCGTGGGGGGTCCAGCCTCCCCAGAGCAGCCTTCCGAGTGGGCGTGAAGGCTACTGGTTGCATCCCGGGAGACAGGCTTGATCGGGCTTGAGGACCCCGGCCGCCATCTGCCGAGGGTTACGTCCCCGCGCGCCGGTCCCGCCCCTCTTCCCGGCCCGGGCTTGGGTCTAGCCACGCCCCTAGCGCCACCTGCCCGGGGGCTGGGTCGGTGTACCTGAGTTGCCACGCTAGGCCCGCAAAGGGCCACGCGTGGGGGGTCCAGCCGCCCCAGAGCAGCCTTCCGAGTGGGCGTGAAGGCTACTGGTTGCATCCCGGGAGACAGGCTTGATCGGGCTTGAGGACCCCGGCCGCCATCTGCCGAGGGTTACGTCCCCGCGCGCCGGTCCCGCCCCTCTTCCTGGCCCGGGCTTGGGTCTAGCCACGCCCCTAGCGCCACCTGCCCGGGGGCTGGGTCGGTGTACCTGAGTTGCCACGCTAGGCCCGCAAAGGGCCACGCGTGGGGGGTCCAGCCGCCCCAGAGCAGCCTTCCGAGTGGGCGTGAAGGCTACTGGTTGCATCCCGGGAGACAGGCTTGATCGGGCTTGAGGACCCCGGCCGCCATCTGCCGAGGGTTACGTCCCCGCGCGCCGGTCCCGCCCCTCTTCCCGGCCCGGGCTTGGGTCTAGCCACGCCCCTAGCGCCACCTGCCCGGGGGCTGGGTCGGTGTACCTGAGTTGCCACGCTAGGCCCGCAAAGGGCCACGCGTGGGGGGTCCAGCCGCCCCAGAGCAGCCTTCCGAGTGGGCGTGAAGGCTACTGGTTGCATCCCGGGAGACAGGCTTGATCGGGCTTGAGGACCCCGGCCGCCATCTGCCGAGGGTTACGTCCCCGCGCGCCGGTCCCGCCCCTCTTCCCGGCCCGGGCTTGGGTCTAGCCACGCCCCTAGCGCCACCTGCCCGGGGGCTGGGTCGGTGTACCTGAGTTGCCACGCTAGGCCCGCAAAGGGCCACGCGTGGGGGGTCCAGCCGCCCCAGAGCAGCCTTCCGAGTGGGCGTGAAGGCTACTGGTTGCATCCCGGGAGACAGGCTTGATCGGGCTTGAGGACCCCGGCCGCCATCTGCCGAGGGTTACGTCCCCGCGCGCCGGTCCCGCCCCTCTTCCCGGCCCGGGCTTGGGTCTAGCCACGCCCCTAGCGCCACCTGCCCGGGGGCTGGGTCGGTGTACCTGAGTGGCCACGCTAGGCCCGCAAAGGGCCACGCGTGGGGGGTCCAGCCGCCCCAGAGCAGCCTTCCGAGTGGGCGTGAAGGCTACTGGTTGCATCCCGGGAGACAGGCTTGATCGGGCTTGAGGACCCCGGCCGCCATCTGCCGAGGGTTACGTCCCCGCGCGCCGGTCCCGCCCCTCTTCCCGGCCCGGGCTTGGGTCTAGCCACGCCCCTAGCGCCACCTGCCCGGGGGCTGGGTCGGTGTACCTGAGTTGCCACGCTAGGCCCGCAAAGGGCCACGCGTGGGGGGTCCAGCCGCCCCAGAGCAGCCTTCCGAGTGGGCGTGAAGGCTACTGGTTGCATCCCGGGAGACAGGCTTGATCGGGCTTGAGGACCCCGGCCGCCATCTGCCGAGGGTTACGTCCCCGCGCGCCGGTCCCGCCCCTCTTCCCGGCCCGGGCTTGGGTCTAGCCACGCCCCTAGCGCCACCTGCCCGGGGGCTGGGTCGGTGTACCTGAGTGGCCACGCGAGGCCCGCAAAGGGCCACGCGTGGGGGGTCCAGCCGCCCCAGAGCAGCCTTCCGAGTGGGCGTGAAGGCTACTGGTTGCATCCCGGGAGACAGGCTTGATCGGGCTTGAGGACCCCGGCCGCCATCTGCCGAGGGTTAGGTCCCCGCGCGCCGGTCCCGCCCCTCTTCCACCCCCGGGCTTGGGTCTAGCCACGCCCCTAGCGCCACCTGCCCGGGGGCTGGGCCGGTGTACCTGAGTTGCCACGCTAGGCCCGCAAAGGGCCACGCGTGGGGGGTCCAGCCTCCCCAGAGCAGCCTTCCGAGTGGGCGTGAAGGCTACTGGTTGCATCCCGGGAGACAGGCTTGATCGGGCTTGAGGACCCCGGCCGCCATCTGCCGAGGGTTACGTCCCCGCGCGCCGGTCCCGCCCCTCTTCCTGGCCCGGGCTTGGGTCTAGCCACGCCCCTAGCGCCACCTGCCCGGGGGCTGGGTCGGTGTACCTGAGTTGCCACGCTAGGCCCGCAAAGGGCCACGCGTGCGGGGTCCAGCCGCCCCAGAGCAGCCTTCCGAGTGGCGTGAAGGCTACTGGTTGCATCCCGGGAGACAGGCTTGATCGGGCTTGAGGACCCCGGCCGCCATCTGCCGAGGGTTAGGTCCCCGCGCGCTGGTCCCGCCCCTCTTCCCGGCCCGGGCTTGGGTCTAGCCACGCCCCTAGCGCCACCTGCCTGGGGGCTGGGTCCGGTGTACCTGAGTTGCCACGCTAGGCCCGCAAAGGGCCACGCGTGGGGGGTCCAGCCGCCCCAGAGCAGCCTTCCGAGTGGGCGTGAAGGCTGCTGGTTGCATCCCGGGAGACAGGCTTGATCGGGCTTGAGGACCCCGGCCGCCATCTGCCGAGGGTTACGTCCCCGCGCGCCGGTCCCGCCCCTCTTCCCGGCCTGGGCTTGGGTCTAGCCACGCCCCTAGCGCCACCTGCCCGGGGGCTGGGTCGGTGTACCTGAGTGGCCACGCTAGGCCCGCAAAGGGCCACGCGTGGGGGGTCCAGCCGCCCCAGAGCAGCCTTCCGAGTGGCGTGAAGGCTACTGGTTGCATCCCGGGAGACAGGCTTGATCGGGCTTGAGGACCCCGGCCGCCATCTGCCGAGGGTTACGTCCCTGCGCGCAGGTCCCGCCCCTCTTCCCGGCCCGGGCTTGGGTCTAGCCACGCCCCTAGCGCCACCTGCCCGGGGGCTGGGTCGGTGTACCTGAGTTGCCACGCTAGGCCCGCAAAGGGCCACGCGTGGGGGGTCCAGCCGCCCCAGAGCAGCCTTCCAAGTGGGCGTGAAGGCTACTGGTTGCATCCCGGGAGACAGGCTTGATCGGGCTTGAGGACCCCGGCCGCCATCTGCCGAGGGTTACGTCCCCGCGCGCCGGTCCCGCCCCTCTTCCTGGCCCGGGCTTGGGTCTAGCCACGCCCCTAGCGCCACCTGCCCGGGGGCTGGGTCGGTGTACCTGAGTTGCCACGCTAGGCCCGCAAAGGGCCACGCGTGGGGGGTCCAGCCGCCCCAGAGCAGCCTTCCGAGTGGGCGTGAAGGCTACTGGTTGCATCCCGGGAGACAGGCTTGATCGGGCTTGAGGACCCCGGCCGCCATCTGCCGAGGGTTACGTCCCCGCGCCGGTCCCGCCCCTCTTCCCGGCCCGGGCTTGGGTCTAGCCACGCCCCTAGCGCCACCTGCCCGGGGGCTGGGTCGGTGTACCTGAGTGGCCACGCTAGGCCCGCAAAGGGCCACGCGTGGGGGGTCCAGCCTCCCCAGAGCAGCCTTCCGAGTGGGCGTGAAGGCTACTGGTTGCATCCCGGGAGACAGGCTTGATCGGGCTTGAGGACCCCGGCCGCCACCTGCCGAGGGTTACGTCCCCGCGCGCCGGTCCCGCCCCTCTTCCCGGCCCGGGCTTGGGTCTAGCCACGCCCCTAGCGCCACCTGCCCGGGGGCTGGGTCGGTGTACCTGAGTTGCCACGCTAGGCCCGCAAAGGGCCACGCGTGGGGGGTCCAGCCTCCCCAGAGCAGCCTTCCGAGTGGGCGTGAAGGCTACTGGTTGCATCCCGGGAGACAGGCTTGATCGGGCTTGAGGACCCCGGCCGCCATCTGCCGAGGGTTAGGTCCCCGCGCGCCGGTCCCGCCCCTCTTCCAGTCCCGGGCTTGGGTCTAGCCACGCCCCTAGCGCCACCTGCCCGGGGGCTGGGCCGGTGTACCTGAGTTGCCACGCTAGGCCCGCAAAGGGCCACGCGTGGGGGGTCCAGCCTCCCCAGAGCAGCCTTCCGAGTGGGCGTGAAGGCTACTGGTTGCATCCCGGGAGACAGGCTTGATCGGGCTTGAGGACCCCGGCCGCCATCTGCCAAGGGTTACGTCCCCGCGCGCCGGTCCCGCCCCTCTTCCTGGCCCGGGCTTGGGTCTAGCCACGCCCCTAGCGCCACCTGCCCGGGGGCTGGGCCGGTGTACCTGAGTTGCCACGCTAGGCCCGCAAAGGGCCACGCGTGGGGGGTCCAGCCGCCCCAGAGCAGCCTTCCGAGTGGGCGTGAAGGCTACTGGTTGCATCCCGGGAGACAGGCTTGATCGGGCTTGAGGACCCCGGCCGCCATCTGCCGAGGGTTACGTCCCCGCGCGCCGGTCCCGCCCCTCTTCCCGGCCCGGGCTTGGGTCTAGCCACGCCCCTAGCGCCACCTGCCCGGGGGCTGGGTCTGTGTACCTGAGTTGCCACGCTAGGCCCGCAAAGGGCCACGCGTGGGGGGTCCAGCCGCCCCAGAGCAGCCTTCCGAGTGGGCGTGAAGGCTACTGGTTTCATCCCGGGAGACAGGCTTGATCGGGCTTGAGGACCCCGGCCGCCACCTGCCGAGGGTTACGTCCCCGCGCGCCGGTCCCGCCCCTCTTCCTGGCCCGGGCTTGGGTCTAGCCACGCCCCTAGCGCCACCTGCCCGGGGGCTGGTTCGGTGTACCTGAGTGGCCACGCTAGGCCCGCAAAGGGCCACGCGTGGGGGGTCCAGCCTCCCCAGAGCAGCCTTCCGAGTGGGCGTGAAGGCTACTGGTTGCATCCCGGGAGACAGGCTTGATCGGGCTTGAGGACCCCGGCCGCCATCTGCCGAGGGTTACGTCCCCGCGCGCCGGTCCCGCCCCTCTTCCCGGCCCGGGCTTGGGTCTAGCCACGCCCCTAGCGCCACCTGCCCGGGGGCTGGGTCGGTGTACCTGAGTTGCCACGCTAGGCCCGCAAAGGGCCACGCGTGGGGGGTCCAGCCTCCCCAGAGCAGCCTTCCGAGTGGGCGTGAAGGCTACTGGTTGCATCCCGGGAGACAGGCTTGATCGGGCTTGAGGACCCCGGCCGCCATCTGCCGAGGGTTACGTCCCCGCGCGCCGGTCCCGCCCCTCTTCCCGGCCCGGGCTTGGGTCTAGCCACGCCCCTAGCGCCACCTGCCCGGGGGCTGGGTCGGTGTACCTGAGTTGCCACGCTAGGCCCGCAAAGGGCCACGCGTGGGGGGTCCAGCCTCCCCAGAGCAGCCTTCCGAGTGGGCGTGAAGGCTACTGGTTGCATCCCGGGAGACAGGCTTGATCGGGCTTGAGGACCCCGGCCGCCATCTGCCGAGGGTTACGTCCCCGCGCGCCGGTCCCGCCCCTCTTCCCGGCCCGGGCTTGGGTCTAGCCACGCCCCTAGCGCCACCTGCCCGGGGGCTGGGTCGGTGTACCTGAGTTGCCACGCTAGGCCCGCAAAGGGCCACGCGTGGGGGGTCCAGCCGCCCCAGAGCAGCCTTCCGAGTGGGCGTGAAGGCTACTGGTTGCATCCCGGGAGACAGGCTTGATCGGGCTTGAGGACCCCGGCCGCCATCTGCCGAGGGTTACGTCCCCGCGCGCCGGTCCCGCCCCTCTTCCCGGCCCGGGCTTGGGTCTAGCCACGCCCCTAGCGCCACCTGCCCGGGGGCTGGGTCGGTGTACCTGAGTTGCCACGCTAGGCCCGCAAAGGGCCACGCGTGGGGGGTCCAGCCGCCCCAGAGCAGCCTTCCGAGTGGGCGTGAAGGCTACTGGTTGCATCCCGGGAGACAGGCTTGATCGGGCTTGAGGACCCCGGCCGCCATCTGCCGAGGGTTACGTCCCCGCGCGCCGGTCCCGCCCCTCTTCCCGGCCCGGGCTTGGGTCTAGCCACGCCCCTAGCGCCACCTGCCCGGGGGCTGGGTCGGTGTACCTGAGTTGCCACGCTAGGCCCGCAAAGGGCCACGCGTGGGGGGTCCAGCCGCCCCAGAGCAGCCTTCCGAGTGGGCGTGAAGGCTACTGGTTGCATCCCGGGAGACAGGCTTGATCGGGCTTGAGGACCCCGGCCGCCATCTGCCGAGGGTTACGTCCCCGCGCGCCGGTCCCGCCCCTCTTCCCGGCCCGGGCTTGGGTCTAGCCACGCCCCTAGCGCCACCTGCCCGGGGGCTGGGTCGGTGTACCTGAGTTGCCACGCTAGGCCCGCAAAGGGCCACGCGTGGGGGGTCCAGCCGCCCCAGAGCAGCCTTCCGAGTGGGCGTGAAGGCTACTGGTTGCATCCCGGGAGACAGGCTTGATCGGGCTTGAGGACCCCGGCCGCCATCTGCCGAGGGTTACGTCCCCGCGCGCCGGTCCCGCCCCTCTTCCCGGCCCGGGCTTGGGTCTAGCCACGCCCCTAGCGCCACCTGCCGGGGGCTGGGCCGGTGTACCTGAGTTGCCACGCTAGGCCCGCAAAGGGCCACGCGTGGGGGGTCCAGCCTCCCCAGAGCAGCCTTCCGAGTGGGCGTGAAGGCTACTGGTTGCATCCCGGGAGACAGGCTTGATCGGGCTTGAGGTCCCCGGCCGCCATCTGCCGAGGGTTACGTCCCCGCGCGCCGGTCCCGCCCCTCTTCCCGGCCCGGGCTTGGGTCTAGCCACGCCCCTAGCGCCACCTGCCCGGGGGCTGGGTCGGTGTACCTGAGTTGCCACGCTAGGCCCGCAAAGGGCCACGCGTGGGGGGTCCAGCCGCCCCAGAGCAGCCTTCCGAGTGGGCGTGAAGGCTACTGGTTGCATCCCGGGAGACAGGCTTGATCGGGCTTGAGGACCCCGGCCGCCATCTGCCGAGGGTTACGTCCCCGCGCGCCGGTCCCGCCCCTCTTCCCGGCCCGGGCTTGGGTCTAGCCACGCCCCTAGCGCCACCTGCCCGGGGGCTGGGTCGGTGTACCTGAGTGGCCACGCTAGGCCCGCAAAGGGCCACGCGTGGGGGGTCCAGCCGCCCCAGAGCAGCCTTCCGAGTGGGCGTGAAGGCTACTGGTTGCATCCCGGGAGACAGGCTTGATCGGGCTTGAGGACCCCGGCCGCCATCTGCCGAGGGTTACGTCCCCGCGCGCCGGTCCCGCCCCTCTTCCCGGCCCGGGCTTGGGTCTAGCCACGCCCCTAGCGCCACCTGCCCGGGGGCTGGGTCGGTGTACCTGAGTTGCCACGCTAGGCCCGCAAAGGGCCACGCGTGGGGGGTCCAGCCGCCCCAGAGCAGCCTTCCGAGTGGGCGTGAAGGCTACTGGTTGCATCCCGGGAGACAGGCTTGATCGGGCTTGAGGACCCCGGCCGCCATCTGCCGAGGGTTAGGTCCCCGCGCGCCGGTCCCGCCCCTCTTCCCGGCCCGGGCTTGGGTCTAGCCACGCCCCTAGCGCCACCTGCCCGGGGGCTGGGTCGGTGTACCTGAGTTGCCACGCTAGGCCCGCAAAGGGCCACGCGTGGGGGGTCCAGCCGCCCCAGAGCAGCCTTCCGAGTGGGCGTGAAGGCTACTGGTTGCATCCCGGGAGACAGGCTTGATCGGGCTTGAGGACCCCGGCCGCCATCTGCCGAGGGTTACGTCCCCGCGCGCCGGTCCCGCCCCTCTTCCCGGCCCGGGCTTGGGTCTAGCCACGCCCCTAGCGCCACCTGCCCGGGGGCTGGGTCGGTGTACCTGAGTTGCCACGCTAGGCCCGCAAAGGGCCACGCGTGGGGGGTCCAGCCGCCCCAGAGCAGCCTTCCGAGTGGACGTGAAGGCTACTGGTTGCATCCCGGGAGACAGGCTTGATCGGGCTTGAGGACCCCGGCCGCCATCTGCCGAGGGTTACGTCCCCGCGCGCCGGTCCCGCCCCTCTTCCCGGCCCGGGCTTGGGTCTAGCCACGCCCCTAGCGCCACCTGCCCGGGGGCTGGGCCGGTGTACCTGAGTTGCCACGCTAGGCCCGCAAAGGGCCACGCGTGGGGGGTCCAGCCGCCCCAGAGCAGCCTTCCAAGTGGGCGTGAAGGCTGCTGGTTGCATCCCGGGAGACAGGCTTGATCGGGCTTGAGGACCCCGGCCGCCATCTGCCGAGGGTTACGTCCCCGCGCGCCGGTCCCGCCCCTCTTCCTGGCCTGGGCTTGGGTCTAGCCACGCCCCTAGCGCCACCTGCCCGGGGGCTGGGTCGGTGTACCTGAGTTGCCACGCTAGGCCCGCAAAGGGCCACGCGTGGGGGGTCCAGCCGCCCCAGAGCAGCCTTCCGAGTGGGCGTGAAGGCTACTGGTTGCATCCCGGGAGACAGGCTTGATCGGGCTTGAGGACCCCGGCCGCCATCTGCCGAGGGTTACGTCCCCGCGCGCCGGTCCCGCCCCTCTTCCCGGCCCGGGCTTGGGTCTAGCCACGCCCCTAGCGCCACCTGCCCGGGGGCTGGGCGGTGTACCTGAGTTGCCACGCTAGGCCCGCAAAGGGCCACGCGTGGGGGGTCCAGCCGCCCCAGAGCAGCCTTCCGAGTGGGCGTGAAGGCTACTGGTTGCATCCCGGGAGACAGGCTTGATCGGGCTTGAGGACCCCGGCCGCCATCTGCCGAGGGTTACGTCCCCGCGCGCCGGTCCCGCCCCTCTTCCCGGCCCGGGCTTGGGTCTAGCCACGCCCCTAGCGCCACCTGCCCGGGGGCTGGGTCGGTGTACCTGAGTTGCCACGCTAGGCCCGCAAAGGGCCACGCGTGGGGGGTCCAGCCGCCCCAGAGCAGCCTTCCGAGTGGGCGTGAAGGCTACTGGTTGCATCCCGGGAGACAGGCTTGATCGGGCTTGAGGACCCCGGCCGCCATCTGCCGAGGGTTACGTCCCCGCGCGCCGGTCCCGCCCCTCTTCCCGGCCCGGGCTTGGGTCTAGCCACGCCCCTAGCGCCACCTGCCCGGGGGCTGGGTCGGTGTACCTGAGTTGCCACGCTAGGCCCGCAAAGGGCCACGCGTGGGGGGTCCAGCCGCCCCAGAGCAGCCTTCCGAGTGGGCGTGAAGGCTACTGGTTGCATCCCGGGAGACAGGCTTGATCGGGCTTGAGGACCCCGGCCGCCACCTGCCGAGAGTTACGTCCCCGCGTACCGGTCCCGCCCCTCTTCCCGGCCCGGGCTTGGGTCTAGCCACGCCCCTAGCGCCACCTGACAGGGGGCTGGGTCGGTGTACCTGAGTTGCCACGCTAGGCCCGCAAAGGGCCACGCGTGGGGTGTCCAGCCGCCCCAGAGCAGCCTTCCGAGTGGACGTGAAGGCTACTGGTTGCATCCCGGGAGACAGGCTTGATCGGGCTTGAGGACCCCGGCCGCCATCTGCCGAGGGTTAGGTCCCCGCGCGCCGGTCCCGCCCCTCTTCCCGGCCCGGGCTTGGGTCTAGCCACGCCCCTAGCGCCACCTGCCCGGGGGCTGGGTCGGTGTACCTGAGTGGCCACGCTAGGCCCGCAAAGGGCCACGCGTGGGGGGTCCAGCCGCCCCAGAGCAGCCTTCCGAGTGGGCGTGAAGGCTACTGGTTGCATCCCGGGAGACAGGCTTGATCGGGCTTGAGGACCCCGGCCGCCATCTGCCGAGGGTTAGGTCCCCGCGCGCCGGTCCCGCCCCTCTTCCCGGCCCGGGCTTGGGTCTAGCCACGCCCCTAGCGCCACCTGCCTGGGGGCTGGGCCGGTGTACCTGAGTTGCCACGCTAGGCCCGCAAAGGGCCACGCGTGGGGGGTCCAGCCTCCCCAGAGCAGCCTTCCGAGTGGGCGTGAAGGCTACTGGTTGCATCCCGGGAGACAGGCTTGATCGGGCTTGAGGACCCCGGCCGCCATCTGCCGAGGGTTACGTCCCCGCGCGCCGGTCCCGCCCCTCTTCCTGGCCCGGGCTTGGGTCTAGCCACGCCCCTAGCGCCACCTGCCCGGGGGCTGGGTCGGTGTACCTGAGTGGCCACGCTAGGCCCGCAAAGGGCCACGCGTGGGGGGTCCAGCCGCCCCAGAGCAGCCTTCCGAGTGGACGTGAAGGCTACTGGTTGCATCCCGGGTGACAGGCTTGATCGGGCTTGAGGACCCCGGCCGCCATCTGCCGAGGGTTAGGTCCCCGCGCTTGCCCCGCCCCTCTTCCCGGCCCGGGCTTGGGTCTAGCCATGCCCCTAGCGCCACCTGCCCCGGGGGCTGGGTCGGTGTACCTAAGTTGCCACGCGAGGCCCGCAAAGGCACACGCGTGGGGGGTCCAGCCGCCCCAGAGCAGCCTTCCGAGTGGGCGTGAAGGCTGCTGGTTGCATCCCGGGAGACAGGCTTGATCGGGCTTGAGGACCCCGGCCGCCATCTGCCGAGGGTTACTTCCCCGCGCGCCGGTCCCGCCCCTCTTCCTGGCCTGGGCTTGGGTCTAGCCACGCCCCTAGCGCCACCTGCCCGGGGGCTGGGTCGGTGTACCTGAGTGGCCACGCTAGGCCCGCAAAGGGCCACGCGTGGGGGGTCCAGCCGCCCCAGAGCAGCCTTCCGAGTGGCGTGAAGGCTACTGGTTGCATCCCGGGAGACAGGCTTGATCGGGCTTGAGGACCCCGGCCGCCATCTGCCGAGGGTTACGTCCCTGCGCGCCGGTCCCGCCCCTCTTCCCGGCCCGGGCTTGGGTCTAGCCACGCCCCTAGCGCCACCTGCCCGGGGGCTGGGTCTGTGTACCTGAGTTGCCACGCTAGGCCCGCAAAGGGCCACGCGTGGGGGGTCCAGCCGCCCCAGAGCAGCCTTCCAAGTGGGCGTGAAGGCTGCTGGTTGCATCCCGGGAGACAGGCTTGATCGGGCTTGAGGACCCCGGCCGCCATCTGCCGAGGGTTACGTCCCCGCGCGCCGGTCCCGCCCCTCTTCCTGGCCCGGGCTTGGGTCTAGCCACGCCCCTAGCGCCACCTGCCCGGGGGCTGGGTCGGTGTACCTGAGTTGCCACGCTAGGCCCGCAAAGGGCCACGCGTGGGGGGTCCAGCCGCCCCAGAGCAGCCTTCCGAGTGGGCGTGAAGGCTACTGGTTGCATCCCGGGAGACAGGCTTGATCGGGCTTGAGGACCCCGGCCGCCATCTGCCGAGGGTTACGTCCCCGCGCCGGTCCCGCCCCTCTTCCCGGCCCGGGCTTGGGTCTAGCCACGCCCCTAGCGCCACCTGCCCGGGGGCTGGGTCGGTGTACCTGAGTGGCCACGCTAGGCCCGCAAAGGGCCACGCGTGGGGGGTCCAGCCGCCCCAGAGCAGCCTTCCGAGTGGGCGTGAAGGCTACTGGTTGCATCCCGGGAGACAGGCTTGATCGGGCTTGAGGACCCCGGCCGCCATCTGCCGAGGGTTACGTCCCCGCGACCGGTCCCGCCCCTCTTCCCGGCCCGGGCTTGGGTCTAGCCACGCCCCTAGCGCCACCTGCCCGGGGGCTGGGTCGGTGTACCTGAGTTGCCACGCTAGGCCCGCAAAGGGCCACGCGTGGGGGGTCCAGCCGCCCCAGAGCAGCCTTCCGAGTGGGCGTGAAGGCTACTGGTTGCATCCCGGGAGACAGGCTTGATCGGGCTTGAGGACCCCGGCCGCCATCTGCCGAGGGTTAGGTCCCCGCGCGCCGGTCCCGCCCCTCTTCCCGGCCCGGGCTTGGGTCTAGCCACGCCCCTAGCGCCACCTGCCCGGGGGCTGGGTCGGTGTACCTGAGTTGCCACGCTAGGCCCGCAAAGGGCCACGCGTGGGGGGTCCAGCCTCCCCAGAGCAGCCTTCCGAGTGGGCGTGAAGGCTACTGGTTGCATCCCGGGAGACAGGCTTGATCGGGCTTGAGGACCCCGGCCGCCACCTGCCGAGGGTTAGGTCCCCGCGCGCCGGTCCCGCCCCTCTTCCCGGCCCGGGCTTGGGTCTAGCCACGCCCCTAGCGCCACCTGCCCGGGGGCTGGGTCGGTGTACCTGAGTTGCCACGCTAGGCCCGCAAAGGGCCACGCGTGGGGGGTCCAGCCGCCCCAGAGCAGCCTTCCGACGTGGACGTGAAGGCTACTGGTTGCATCCCGGGAGACAGGCTTGATCGGGCTTGAGGACCCCGGCCGCCATCTGCCGAGGGTTAGGTCCCCGCGCGCCGGTCCCGCCCCTCCTCCCGGCCCGGGCTTGGGTCTAGCCACGCCCCTAGCGCCACCTGCCTGGGGGCTGGGCCGGTGTACCTGAGTTGCCACCCTAGGCCCGCAAAGGGCCACGCGTGGGGGGTCCAGCCTCCCCAGAGCAGCCTTCCGAGTGGGCGTGAAGGCTACTGGTTGCATCCCGGGAGACAGGCTTGATCGGGCTTGAGGACCCCGGCCGCCATCTGCCGAGGGTTACGTCCCCGCGCGCCGGTCCCGCCCCTCTTCCCGGCCCGGGCTTGGGTCTAGCCACGCCCCTAGCGCCACCTGCCCGGGGGCTGGGTCGGTGTACCTGAGTGGCCACGCTAGGCCCGCAAAGGGCCACGCGTGGGGGGTCCAGCCGCCCCAGAGCAGCCTTCCGAGTGGGCGTGAAGGCTACTGGTTGCATCCCGGGAGACAGGCTTGATCGGGCTTGAGGACCCCGGCCGCCATCTGCCGAGGGTTACGTCCCCGCGCGCCGGTCCCGCCCCTCTTCCCGGCCCGGGCTTGGGTCTAGCCACGCCCCTAGCGCCACCTGCCCGGGGGCTGGGTCGGTGTACCTGAGTTGCCACGCTAGGCCCGCAAAGGGCCACGCGTGGGGGGTCCAGCCTCCCCAGAGCAGCCTTCCGAGTGGGCGTGAAGGCTACTGGTTGCATCCCGGGAGACAGGCTTGATCGGGCTTGAGGACCCCGGCCGCCATCTGCCGAGGGTTACGTCCCCGCGCGCCGGTCCCGCCCCTCTTCCCGGCCCGGGCTTGGGTCTAGCCACGCCCCTAGCGCCACCTGCCCGGGGGCTGGGCCGGTGTACCTGAGTTGCCACGCTAGGCCCGCAAAGGGCCACGCGTGGGGGGTCCAGCCTCCCCAGAGCAGCCTTCCGAGTGGGCGTGAAGGCTACTGGTTGCATCCCGGGAGACAGGCTTGATCGGGCTTGAGGACCCCGGCCGCCATCTGCCGAGGGTTACGTCCCCGCGCGCCGGTCCCGCCCCTCTTCCTGGCCCGGGCTTGGGTCTAGCCACGCCCCTAGCGCCACCTGCCCGGGGGCTGGGCCGGTGTACCTGAGTGGCCACGCTAGGCCCGCAAAGGGCCACGCGTGGGGGGTCCAGCCGCCCCAGAGCAGCCTTCCGAGTGGGCGTGAAGGCTACTGGTTGCATCCCGGGAGACAGGCTTGATCGGGCTTGAGGACCCCGGCCGCCATGTGCCGAGGGTTAGGTCCCCGCGCGCCGGTCCCGCCCCTCTTCCCGGCCCGGGCTTGGGTCTAGCCACGCCCCTAGCGCCACCTGACCGGGGGCTGGGTTGGTGTACCTGAGTTGCCACGCTAGGCCCGCAAAGGGCCACGCGTGGGGGGTCCAGCCGCCCCAGAGCAGCCTTCCGAGTGGGCGTGAAGGCTACTGGTTGCATCCCGGGAGACAGGCTTGATCGGGCTTGAGGACCCCGGCCGCCATCTGCCGAGGGTTAGGTCCCCGCGCGCCGGTCCCGCCCCTCTTCCCGGCCCGGGCTTGGGTCTAGCCACGCCCCTAGCGCCACCTGCCCGGGGGCTGGGTCGGTGTACCTGAGTTGCCACGCTAGGCCCGCAAAGGGCCACGCGTGGGGGGTCCAGCCGCCCCAGAGCAGCCTTCCGAGTGGGCGTGAAGGCTACTGGTTGCATCCCGGGAGACAGGCTTGATCGGGCTTGAGGACCCCGGCCGCCATCTGCCGAGGGTTACGTCCCCGCGCGCCGGTCCCGCCCCTCTTCCCGGCCCGGGCTTGGGTCTAGCCACGCCCCTAGCGCCACCTGCCCGGGGGCTGGGTCGGTGTACCTGAGTTGCCACGCTAGGCCCGCAAAGGGCCACGCGTGGGGGGTCCAGCCGCCCCAGAGCAGCCTTCCGAGTGGGCGTGAAGGCTACTGGTTGCATCCCGGGAGACAGGCTTGATCGGGCTTGAGGACCCCGGCCGCCATCTGCCGAGGGTTACGTCCCCGCGCGCCGGTCCCGCCCCTCTTCCCGGCCCGGGCTTGGGTCTAGCCACGCCCCTAGCGCCACCTGCCCGGGGGCTGGGTCGGTGTACCTGAGTTGCCACGCTAGGCCCGCAAAGGGCCACGCGTGGGGGGTCCAGCCGCCCCAGAGCAGCCTTCCGAGTGGGCGTGAAGGCTACTGGTTGCATCCCGGGAGACAGGCTTGATCGGGCTTGAGGACCCCGGCCGCCATCTGCCGAGGGTTACGTCCCCGCGCGCCGGTCCCGCCCCTCTTCCCGGCCCGGGCTTGGGTCTAGCCACGCCCCTAGCGCCACCTGCCCGGGGGCTGGGTCGGTGTACCTGAGTTGCCACGCTAGGCCCGCAAAGGGCCACGCGTGGGGGGTCCAGCCGCCCCAGAGCAGCCTTCCGAGTGGGCGTGAAGGCTACTGGTTGCATCCCGGGAGACAGGCTTGATCGGGCTTGAGGACCCCGGCCGCCATCTGCCGAGGGTTACGTCCCCGCGCGCCGGTCCCGCCCCTCTTCCCGGCCCGGGCTTGGGTCTAGCCACGCCCCTAGCGCCACCTGCCCGGGGGCTGGGTCGGTGTACCTGAGTTGCCACGCTAGGCCCGCAAAGGGCCACGCGTGGGGGGTCCAGCCGCCCCAGAGCAGCCTTCCGAGTGGGCGTGAAGGCTACTGGTTGCATCCCGGGAGACAGGCTTGATCGGGCTTGAGGACCCCGGCCGCCATCTGCCGAGGGTTACGTCCCCGCGCGCCGGTCCCGCCCCTCTTCCCGGCCCGGGCTTGGGTCTAGCCACGCCCCTAGCGCCACCTGCCCGGGGGCTGGGTCGGTGTACCTGAGTTGCCACGCTAGGCCCGCAAAGGGCCACGCGTGGGGGGTCCAGCCGCCCCAGAGCAGCCTTCCGAGTGGGCGTGAAGGCTACTGGTTGCATCCCGGGAGACAGGCTTGATCGGGCTTGAGGACCCCGGCCGCCATCTGCCGAGGGTTACGTCCCCGCGCGCCGGTCCCGCCCCTCTTCCCGGCCCGGGCTTGGGTCTAGCCACGCCCCTAGCGCCACCTGCCCGGGGGCTGGGTCGGTGTACCTGAGTTGCCACGCTAGGCCCGCAAAGGGCCACGCGTGGGGGGTCCAGCCGCCCCAGAGCAGCCTTCCGAGTGGGCGTGAAGGCTACTGGTTGCATCCCGGGAGACAGGCTTGATCGGGCTTGAGGACCCCGGCCGCCATCTGCCGAGGGTTAGGTCCCCGCGCGCCGGTCCCGCCCCTCTTCCCGGCCCGGGCTTGGGTCTAGCCACGCCCCTAGCGCCACCTGCCCGGGGGCTGGGTCGGTGTACCTGAGTTGCCACGCTAGGCCCGCAAAGGGCCACGCGTGGGGGGTCCAGCCGCCCCAGAGCAGCCTTCCGAGTGGGCGTGAAGGCTACTGGTTGCATCCCGGGAGACAGGCTTGATCGGGCTTGAGGACCCCGGCCGCCATCTGCCGAGGGTTAGGTCCCCGCGCGCCGGTCCCGCCCCTCTTCCCGGCCCGGGCTTGGGTCTAGCCACGCCCCTAGCGCCACCTGCCCGGGGGCTGGGTCGGTGTACCTGAGTTGCCACGCTAGGCCCGCAAAGGGCCACGCGTGGGGGGTCCAGCCGCCCCAGAGCAGCCTTCCGAGTGGGCGTGAAGGCTACTGGTTGCATCCCGGGAGACAGGCTTGATCGGGCTTGAGGACCCCGGCCGCCATCTGCCGAGGGTTACGTCCCCGCGCGCCGGTCCCGCCCCTCTTCCCGGCCCGGGCTTGGGTCTAGCCACGCCCCTAGCGCCACCTGCCCGGGGGCTGGGTCGGTGTACCTGAGTTGCCACGCTAGGCCCGCAAAGGGCCACGCGTGGGGGGTCCAGCCTCCCCAGAGCAGCCTTCCGAGTGGGCGTGAAGGCTACTGGTTGCATCCCGGGAGACAGGCTTGATCGGGCTTGAGGACCCCGGCCGCCATCTGCCGAGGGTTACGTCCCCGCGCGCCGGTCCCGCCCCTCTTCCCGGCCCGGGCTTGGGTCTAGCCACGCCCCTAGCGCCACCTGCCCGGGGGCTGGGTCGGTGTACCTGAGTTGCCACGCTAGGCCCGCAAAGGGCCACGCGTGGGGGGTCCAGCCGCCCCAGAGCAGCCTTCCGAGTGGCGTGAAGGCTACTGGTTGCATCCCGGGAGACAGGCTTGATCGGGCTTGAGGACCCCGGCCGCCATCTGCCGAGGGTTACGTCCCCGCGCGCCGGTCCCGCCCCTCTTCCCGGCCCGGGCTTGGGTCTAGCCACGCCCCTAGCGCCACCTGCCCGGGGGCTGGGTCGGTGTACCTGAGTTGCCACGCTAGGCCCGCAAAGGGCCACGCGTGGGGGGTCCAGCCGCCCCAGAGCAGCCTTCCGAGTGGGCGTGAAGGCTACTGGTTGCATCCCGGGAGACAGGCTTGATCGGGCTTGAGGACCCCGGCCGCCATCTGCCGAGGGTTACGTCCCCGCGCGCCGGTCCCGCCCCTCTTCCCGGCCCGGGCTTGGGTCTAGCCACGCCCCTAGCGCCACCTGCCCGGGGGCTGGGTCGGTGTACCTGAGTTGCCACGCTAGGCCCGCAAAGGGCCACGCGTGGGGGGTCCAGCCTCCCCAGAGCAGCCTTCCGAGTGGGCGTGAAGGCTACTGGTTGCATCCCGGGAGACAGGCTTGATCGGGCTTGAGGACCCCGGCCGCCATCTGCCGAGGGTTACGTCCCCGCGCGCCGGTCCCGCCCCTCTTCCCGGCCCGGGCTTGGGTCTAGCCACGCCCCTAGCGCCACCTGCCCGGGGGCTGGGTCGGTGTACCTGAGTTGCCACGCTAGGCCCGCAAAGGGCCACGCGTGGGGGGTCCAGCCGCCCCAGAGCAGCCTTCCGAGTGGGCGTGAAGGCTACTGGTTGCATCCCGGGAGACAGGCTTGATCGGGCTTGAGGACCCCGGCCGCCATCTGCCGAGGGTTACGTCCCCGCGCGCCGGTCCCGCCCCTCTTCCCGGCCCGGGCTTGGGTCTAGCCACGCCCCTAGCGCCACCTGCCCGGGGGCTGGGTCGGTGTACCTGAGTTGCCACGCTAGGCCCGCAAAGGGCCACGCGTGGGGGGTCCAGCCGCCCCAGAGCAGCCTTCCGAGTGGGCGTGAAGGCTACTGGTTGCATCCCGGGAGACAGGCTTGATCGGGCTTGAGGACCCCGGCCGCCATCTGCCGAGGGTTACGTCCCCGCGCGCCGGTCCCGCCCCTCTTCCCGGCCCGGGCTTGGGTCTAGCCACGCCCCTAGCGCCACCTGCCCGGGGGCTGGGTCGGTGTACCTGAGTTGCCACGCTAGGCCCGCAAAGGGCCACGCGTGGGGGGTCCAGCCGCCCCAGAGCAGCCTTCCGAGTGGGCGTGAAGGCTACTGGTTGCATCCCGGGAGACAGGCTTGATCGGGCTTGAGGACCCCGGCCGCCATCTGCCGAGGGTTACGTCCCCGCGCGCCGGTCCCGCCCCTCTTCCCGGCCCGGGCTTGGGTCTAGCCACGCCCCTAGCGCCACCTGCCCGGGGGCTGGGTCGGTGTACCTGAGTTGCCACGCTAGGCCCGCAAAGGGCCACGCGTGGGGGGTCCAGCCTCCCCAGAGCAGCCTTCCGAGTGGGCGTGAAGGCTACTGGTTGCATCCCGGGAGACAGGCTTGATCGGGCTTGAGGACCCCGGCCGCCATCTGCCGAGGGTTACGTCCCCGCGCGCCGGTCCCGCCCCTCTTCCCGGCCCGGGCTTGGGTCTAGCCACGCCCCTAGCGCCACCTGCCCGGGGGCTGGGTCGGTGTACCTGAGTTGCCACGCTAGGCCCGCAAAGGGCCACGCGTGGGGGGTCCAGCCGCCCCAGAGCAGCCTTCCGAGTGGGCGTGAAGGCTACTGGTTGCATCCCGGGAGACAGGCTTGATCGGGCTTGAGGACCCCGGCCGCCATCTGCCGAGGGTTACGTCCCCGCGCGCCGGTCCCGCCCCTCTTCCCGGCCCGGGCTTGGGTCTAGCCACGCCCCTAGCGCCACCTGCCCGGGGGCTGGGTCGGTGTACCTGAGTTGCCACGCTAGGCCCGCAAAGGGCCACGCGTGGGGGGTCCAGCCGCCCCAGAGCAGCCTTCCGAGTGGGCGTGAAGGCTACTGGTTGCATCCCGGGAGACAGGCTTGATCGGGCTTGAGGACCCCGGCCGCCATCTGCCGAGGGTTACGTCCCCGCGCGCCGGTCCCGCCCCTCTTCCCGGCCCGGGCTTGGGTCTAGCCACGCCCCTAGCGCCACCTGCCCGGGGGCTGGGTCGGTGTACCTGAGTTGCCACGCTAGGCCCGCAAAGGGCCACGCGTGGGGGGTCCAGCCGCCCCAGAGCAGCCTTCCGAGTGGGCGTGAAGGCTACTGGTTGCATCCCGGGAGACAGGCTTGATCGGGCTTGAGGACCCCGGCCGCCATCTGCCGAGGGTTACGTCCCCGCGCGCCGGTCCCGCCCCTCTTCCCGGCCCGGGCTTGGGTCTAGCCACGCCCCTAGCGCCACCTGCCCGGGGGCTGGGTCGGTGTACCTGAGTTGCCACGCTAGGCCCGCAAAGGGCCACGCGTGGGGGGTCCAGCCGCCCCAGAGCAGCCTTCCGAGTGGGCGTGAAGGCTACTGGTTGCATCCCGGGAGACAGGCTTGATCGGGCTTGAGGACCCCGGCCGCCATCTGCCGAGGGTTACGTCCCCGCGCGCCGGTCCCGCCCCTCTTCCCGGCCCGGGCTTGGGTCTAGCCACGCCCCTAGCGCCACCTGCCCGGGGGCTGGGTCGGTGTACCTGAGTTGCCACGCTAGGCCCGCAAAGGGCCACGCGTGGGGGGTCCAGCCGCCCCAGAGCAGCCTTCCGAGTGGGCGTGAAGGCTACTGGTTGCATCCCGGGAGACAGGCTTGATCGGGCTTGAGGACCCCGGCCGCCATCTGCCGAGGGTTACGTCCCCGCGCGCCGGTCCCGCCCCTCTTCCCGGCCCGGGCTTGGGTCTAGCCACGCCCCTAGCGCCACCTGCCCGGGGGCTGGGTCGGTGTACCTGAGTTGCCACGCTAGGCCCGCAAAGGGCCACGCGTGGGGGGTCCAGCCGCCCCAGAGCAGCCTTCCGAGTGGGCGTGAAGGCTACTGGTTGCATCCCGGGAGACAGGCTTGATCGGGCTTGAGGACCCCGGCCGCCATCTGCCGAGGGTTACGTCCCCGCGCGCCGGTCCCGCCCCTCTTCCCGGCCCGGGCTTGGGTCTAGCCACGCCCCTAGCGCCACCTGCCCGGGGGCTGGGTCGGTGTACCTGAGTTGCCACGCTAGGCCCGCAAAGGGCCACGCGTGGGGGGTCCAGCCGCCCCAGAGCAGCCTTCCGAGTGGGCGTGAAGGCTACTGGTTGCATCCCGGGAGACAGGCTTGATCGGGCTTGAGGACCCCGGCCGCCATCTGCCGAGGGTTACGTCCCCGCGCGCCGGTCCCGCCCCTCTTCCCGGCCCGGGCTTGGGTCTAGCCACGCCCCTAGCGCCACCTGCCCGGGGGCTGGGTCGGTGTACCTGAGTTGCCACGCTAGGCCCGCAAAGGGCCACGCGTGGGGGGTCCAGCCGCCCCAGAGCAGCCTTCCGAGTGGGCGTGAAGGCTACTGGTTGCATCCCGGGAGACAGGCTTGATCGGGCTTGAGGACCCCGGCCGCCATCTGCCGAGGGTTACGTCCCCGCGCGCCGGTCCCGCCCCTCTTCCCGGCCCGGGCTTGGGTCTAGCCACGCCCCTAGCGCCACCTGCCCGGGGGCTGGGTCGGTGTACCTGAGTTGCCACGCTAGGCCCGCAAAGGGCCACGCGTGGGGGGTCCAGCCGCCCCAGAGCAGCCTTCCGAGTGGGCGTGAAGGCTACTGGTTGCATCCCGGGAGACAGGCTTGATCGGGCTTGAGGACCCCGGCCGCCATCTGCCGAGGGTTACGTCCCCGCGCGCCGGTCCCGCCCCTCTTCCCGGCCCGGGCTTGGGTCTAGCCACGCCCCTAGCGCCACCTGCCCGGGGGCTGGGTCGGTGTACCTGAGTTGCCACGCTAGGCCCGCAAAGGGCCACGCGTGGGGGGTCCAGCCGCCCCAGAGCAGCCTTCCGAGTGGGCGTGAAGGCTACTGGTTGCATCCCGGGAGACAGGCTTGATCGGGCTTGAGGACCCCGGCCGCCATCTGCCGAGGGTTACGTCCCCGCGCGCCGGTCCCGCCCCTCTTCCCGGCCCGGGCTTGGGTCTAGCCACGCCCCTAGCGCCACCTGCCCGGGGGCTGGGTCGGTGTACCTGAGTTGCCACGCTAGGCCCGCAAAGGGCCACGCGTGGGGGGTCCAGCCGCCCCAGAGCAGCCTTCCGAGTGGGCGTGAAGGCTACTGGTTGCATCCCGGGAGACAGGCTTGATCGGGCTTGAGGACCCCGGCCGCCATCTGCCGAGGGTTACGTCCCCGCGCGCCGGTCCCGCCCCTCTTCCCGGCCCGGGCTTGGGTCTAGCCACGCCCCTAGCGCCACCTGCCCGGGGGCTGGGTCGGTGTACCTGAGTTGCCACGCTAGGCCCGCAAAGGGCCACGCGTGGGGGGTCCAGCCGCCCCAGAGCAGCCTTCCGAGTGGGCGTGAAGGCTACTGGTTGCATCCCGGGAGACAGGCTTGATCGGGCTTGAGGACCCCGGCCGCCATCTGCCGAGGGTTACGTCCCCGCGCGCCGGTCCCGCCCCTCTTCCCGGCCCGGGCTTGGGTCTAGCCACGCCCCTAGCGCCACCTGCCCGGGGGCTGGGTCGGTGTACCTGAGTTGCCACGCTAGGCCCGCAAAGGGCCACGCGTGGGGGGTCCAGCCTCCCCAGAGCAGCCTTCCGAGTGGGCGTGAAGGCTACTGGTTGCATCCCGGGAGACAGGCTTGATCGGGCTTGAGGACCCCGGCCGCCATCTGCCGAGGGTTACGTCCCCGCGCGCCGGTCCCGCCCCTCTTCCCGGCCCGGGCTTGGGTCTAGCCACGCCCCTAGCGCCACCTGCCCGGGGGCTGGGTCGGTGTACCTGAGTTGCCACGCTAGGCCCGCAAAGGGCCACGCGTGGGGGGTCCAGCCGCCCCAGAGCAGCCTTCCGAGTGGGCGTGAAGGCTACTGGTTGCATCCCGGGAGACAGGCTTGATCGGGCTTGAGGACCCCGGCCGCCATCTGCCGAGGGTTACGTCCCCGCGCGCCGGTCCCGCCCCTCTTCCCGGCCCGGGCTTGGGTCTAGCCACGCCCCTAGCGCCACCTGCCCGGGGGCTGGGTCGGTGTACCTGAGTTGCCACGCTAGGCCCGCAAAGGGCCACGCGTGGGGGGTCCAGCCGCCCCAGAGCAGCCTTCCGAGTGGGCGTGAAGGCTACTGGTTGCATCCCGGGAGACAGGCTTGATCGGGCTTGAGGACCCCGGCCGCCATCTGCCGAGGGTTACGTCCCCGCGCGCCGGTCCCGCCCCTCTTCCCGGCCCGGGCTTGGGTCTAGCCACGCCCCTAGCGCCACCTGCCCGGGGGCTGGGTCGGTGTACCTGAGTTGCCACGCTAGGCCCGCAAAGGGCCACGCGTGGGGGGTCCAGCCGCCCCAGAGCAGCCTTCCGAGTGGGCGTGAAGGCTACTGGTTGCATCCCGGGAGACAGGCTTGATCGGGCTTGAGGACCCCGGCCGCCATCTGCCGAGGGTTACGTCCCCGCGCGCCGGTCCCGCCCCTCTTCCCGGCCCGGGCTTGGGTCTAGCCACGCCCCTAGCGCCACCTGCCCGGGGGCTGGGTCGGTGTACCTGAGTTGCCACGCTAGGCCCGCAAAGGGCCACGCGTGGGGGGTCCAGCCGCCCCAGAGCAGCCTTCCGAGTGGGCGTGAAGGCTACTGGTTGCATCCCGGGAGACAGGCTTGATCGGGCTTGAGGACCCCGGCCGCCATCTGCCGAGGGTTAGGTCCCCGCGCGCCGGTCCCGCCCCTCTTCCCGGCCCAGGCTTGGGTCTAGCCACGCCCCTAGCGCCACCTGCCCGGGGGCTGGGTCGGTGTACCTGAGTTGCCACGCTAGGCCCGCAAAGGGCCACGCGTGGGGGGTCCAGCCGCCCCAGAGCAGCCTTCCGAGTGGGCGTGAAGGCTACTGGTTGCATCCCGGGAGACAGGCTTGATCGGGCTTGAGGACCCCGGCCGCCATCTGCCGAGGGTTACGTCCCCGCGCGCCGGTCCCGCCCCTCTTCCCGGCCCGGGCTTGGGTCTAGCCACGCCCCTAGCGCCACCTGCCCGGGGGCTGGGTCGGTGTACCTGAGTTGCCACGCTAGGCCCGCAAAGGGCCACGCGTGGGGGGTCCAGCCTCCCCAGAGCAGCCTTCCGAGTGGGCGTGAAGGCTACTGGTTGCATCCCGGGAGACAGGCTTGATCGGGCTTGAGGACCCCGGCCGCCATCTGCCGAGGGTTACGTCCCCGCGCGCCGGTCCCGCCCCTCTTCCCGGCCCGGGCTTGGGTCTAGCCACGCCCCTAGCGCCACCTGCCCGGGGGCTGGGTCGGTGTACCTGAGTTGCCACGCTAGGCCCGCAAAGGGCCACGCGTGGGGGGTCCAGCCGCCCCAGAGCAGCCTTCCGAGTGGGCGTGAAGGCTACTGGTTGCATCCCGGGAGACAGGCTTGATCGGGCTTGAGGACCCCGGCCGCCATCTGCCGAGGGTTACGTCCCCGCGCGCCGGTCCCGCCCCTCTTCCCGGCCCGGGCTTGGGTCTAGCCACGCCCCTAGCGCCACCTGCCCGGGGGCTGGGTCGGTGTACCTGAGTTGCCACGCTAGGCCCGCAAAGGGCCACGCGTGGGGGGTCCAGCCGCCCCAGAGCAGCCTTCCGAGTGGGCGTGAAGGCTACTGGTTGCATCCCGGGAGACAGGCTTGATCGGGCTTGAGGACCCCGGCCGCCATCTGCCGAGGGTTACGTCCCCGCGCGCCGGTCCCGCCCCTCTTCCCGGCCCGGGCTTGGGTCTAGCCACGCCCCTAGCGCCACCTGCCCGGGGGCTGGGTCGGTGTACCTGAGTTGCCACGCTAGGCCCGCAAAGGGCCACGCGTGGGGGGTCCAGCCCCCCAGAGCAGCCTTCCGAGTGGGCGTGAAGGCTACTGGTTGCATCCCGGGAGACAGGCTTGATCGGGCTTGAGGACCCCGGCCGCCATCTGCCGAGGGTTACGTCCCCGCGCGCCGGTCCCGCCCCTCTTCCCGGCCCGGGCTTGGGTCTAGCCACGCCCCTAGCGCCACCTGCCCGGGGGCTGGGTCGGTGTACCTGAGTTGCCACGCTAGGCCCGCAAAGGGCCACGCGTGGGGGGTCCAGCCGCCCCAGAGCAGCCTTCCGAGTGGGCGTGAAGGCTACTGGTTGCATCCCGGGAGACAGGCTTGATCGGGCTTGAGGACCCCGGCCGCCATCTGCCGAGGGTTACGTCCCCGCGCGCTGGTCCCGCCCCTCTTCCCGGCCCGGGCTTGGGTCTAGCCACGCCCCTAGCGCCACCTGCCCGGGGGCTGGGTCGGTGTACCTGAGTTGCCACGCTAGGCCCGCAAAGGGCCACGCGTGGGGGGTCCAGCCCCCCAGAGCAGCCTTCCGAGTGGGCGTGAAGGCTACTGGTTGCATCCCGGGAGACAGGCTTGATCGGGCTTGAGGACCCCGGCCGCCATCTGCCGAGGGTTAGGTCCCCGCGCGCCGGTCCCGCCCCTCTTCCCGGCCCGGGCTTGGGTCTAGCCACGCCCCTAGCGCCACCTGCCCGGGGGCTGGGTCGGTGTACCTGAGTTGCCACGCTAGGCCCGCAAAGGGCCACGCGTGGGGGGTCCAGCCGCCCCAGAGCAGCCTTCCGAGTGGGCGTGAAGGCTACTGGTTGCATCCCGGGAGACAGGCTTGATCGGGCTTGAGGACCCCGGCCGCCATCTGCCGAGGGTTACGTCCCCGCGCGCCGGTCCCGCCCCTCTTCCCGGCCCGGGCTTGGGTCTAGCCACGCCCCTAGCGCCACCTGCCCGGGGGCTGGGTCGGTGTACCTGAGTTGCCACGCTAGGCCCGCAAAGGGCCACGCGTGGGGGGTCCAGCCGCCCCAGAGCAGCCTTCCGAGTGGGCGTGAAGGCTACTGGTTGCATCCCGGGAGACAGGCTTGATCGGGCTTGAGGACCCCGGCCGCCATCTGCCGAGGGTTACGTCCCCGCGCGCCGGTCCCGCCCCTCTTCCCGGCCCAGGCTTGGGTCTAGCCACGCCCCTAGCGCCACCTGCCCGGGGGCTGGGTCGGTGTACCTGAGTTGCCACGCTAGGCCCGCAAAGGGCCACGCGTGGGGGGTCCAGCCCCCCAGAGCAGCCTTCCGAGTGGCGTGAAGGCTACTGGTTGCATCCCGGGAGACAGGCTTGATCGGGCTTGAGGACCCCGGCCGCCATCTGCCGAGGGTTACGTCCCCGCGCGCCGGTCCCGCCCCTCTTCCCGGCCCGGGCTTGGGTCTAGCCACGCCCCTAGCGCCACCTGCCCGGGGGCTGGGTCGGTGTACCTGAGTGGCCACGCTAGGCCCGCAAAGGGCCACGCGTGGGGGGTCCAGCCGCCCCAGAGCAGCCTTCCGAGTGGGCGTGAAGGCTACTGGTTGCATCCCGGGAGACAGGCTTGATCGGGCTTGAGGACCCCGGCCGCCATCTGCCGAGGGTTACGTCCCCGCGCGCCGGTCCCGCCCCTCTTCCCGGCCCGGGCTTGGGTCTAGCCACGCCCCTAGCGCCACCTGCCCGGGGGCTGGGTCGGTGTACCTGAGTTGCCACGCTAGGCCCGCAAAGGGCCACGCGTGGGGGGTCCAGCCCCCCAGAGCAGCCTTCCGAGTGGGCGTGAAGGCTACTGGTTGCATCCCGGGAGACAGGCTTGATCGGGCTTGAGGACCCCGGCCGCCATCTGCCGAGGGTTACGTCCCCGCGCGCCGGTCCCGCCCCTCTTCCCGGCCCGGGCTTGGGTCTAGCCACGCCCCTAGCGCCACCTGCCTGGGGGCTGGGTCGGTGTACCTGAGTTGCCACGCTAGGCCCGCAAAGGGCCACGCGTGGGGGGTCCAGCCCCCCAGAGCAGCCTTCCGAGTGGGCGTGAAGGCTACTGGTTGCATCCCGGGAGACAGGCTTGATCGGGCTTGAGGATCCCCGGCCGCCATCTGCCGAGGGTTACGTCCCCGCGCGCCGGTCCCGCCCCTCTTCCCGGCCCGGGCTTGGGTCTAGCCACGCCCCTAGCGCCACCTGCCCGGGGGCTGGGTCGGTGTACCTGAGTTGCCACGCTAGGCCCGCAAAGGGCCACGCGTGGGGGGTCCAGCCCCCCAGAGCAGCCTTCCGAGTGGGCGTGAAGGCTACTGGTTGCATCCCGGGAGACAGGCTTGATCGGGCTTGAGGACCCCGGCCGCCATCTGCCGAGGGTTACGTCCCCGCGCGCCGGTCCCGCCCCTCTTCCTGGCCCGGGCTTGGGTCTAGCCACGCCCCTAGCGCCACCTGCCCGGGGGCTGGGTCGGTGTACCTGAGTTGCCACGCTAGGCCCGCAAAGGGCCACGCGTGGGGGGTCCAGCCGCCCCAGAGCAGCCTTCCGAGTGGGCGTGAAGGCTACTGGTTGCATCCCGGGAGACAGGCTTGATCGGGCTTGAGGACCCCGGCCGCCATCTGCCGAGGGTTACGTCCCCGCGCGCCGGTCCCGCCCCTCTTCCCGGCCCGGGCTTGGGTCTAGCCACGCCCCTAGCGCCACCTGCCCGGGGGCTGGGTCGGTGTACCTGAGTTGCCACGCTAGGCCCGCAAAGGGCCACGCGTGGGGGGTCCAGCCGCCCCAGAGCAGCCTTCCGAGTGGGCGTGAAGGCTACTGGTTGCATCCCGGGAGACAGGCTTGATCGGGCTTGAGGACCCCGGCCGCCATCTGCCGAGGGTTACGTCCCCGCGTGCTGGTCCCGCCCCTCTTCCCGGCCCGGGCTTGGGTCTAGCCACGCCCCTAGCGCCACCTGCCTGGGGGCTGGGTCGGTGTACCTGAGTGGCCACGCTAGGCCCGCAAAGGGCCACGCGTGGGGGGTCCAGCCGCCCCAGAGCAGCCTTCCGAGTGGGCGTGAAGGCTACTGGTTGCATCCCGGGAGACAGGCTTGATCGGGCTTGAGGACCCCGGCCGCCATGTGCCGAGGGTTACGTCCCCGCGTCCGGTCCCGCCCCTCTTCCCGGCCCGGGCTTGGGTCTAGCCACGCCCCTAGCGCCACCTGCCCGGGGGCTGGGTCGGTGTACCTGAGTTGCCACGCTAGGCCCGCAAAGGGCCACGCGTGGGGGGTCCAGCCGCCCCAGAGCAGCCTTCCGAGTGGGCGTGAAGGCTACTGGTTGCATCCCGGGAGACAGGCTTGATCGGGCTTGAGGACCCCGGCCGCCATCTGCCGAGGGTTACGTCCCCGCGCGCCGGTCCCGCCCCTCTTCCCGGCCCGGGCTTGGGTCTAGCCACGCCCCTAGCGCCACCTGCCCGGGGGCTGGGTCGGTGTACCTGAGTTGCCACGCTAGGCCCGCAAAGGGCCACGCGTGGGGGGTCCAGCCGCCCCAGAGCAGCCTTCCGAGTGGGCGTGAAGGCTACTGGTTGCATCCCGGGAGACAGGCTTGATCGGGCTTGAGGACCCCGGCCGCCATGTGCCGAGGGTTACGTCCCCGCGCGCCTGTCCCGCCCCTCTTCCCGGCCCGGGCTTGGGTCTAGCCACGCCCCTAGCGCCACCTGCCCGGGGGCTGGGTCGGTGTACCTGAGTTGCCACGCTAGGCCCGCAAAGGGCCACGCGTGGGGGGTCCAGCCGCCCCAGAGCAGCCTTCCGAGTGGGCGTGAAGGCTACTGGTTGCATCCCGGGAGACAGGCTTGATCGGGCTTGAGGACCCCGGCCGCCATCTGCCGAGGGTTACGTCCCCGCGCGCCGGTCCCGCCCCTCTTCCCGGCCCGGGCTTGGGTCTAGCCACGCCCCTAGCGCCACCTGCCAGGGGGCTGGGCCAGTGTACCTGAGTTGCCACGCTAGGCCCGCAAAGGGCCACGCGTGGGGGGTCCAGCCGCCCCAGAGCAGCCTTCCAAGTGGGCGTGAAGGCTACTGGTTGCATCCCGGGAGACAGGCTTGATCGGGCTTGAGGACCCCAGCCGCCATGTGCCGAGGGTTAGGTCCCCGCGCGCTTGTCCCGCCCCTCTTCCCGGCCCGGGCTTGGGTCTAGCCACGCCCCTAGCGCCACCTGCCCGGGGGCTGGGTTGGTGTACCTGAGTTGCCACGCGAGGCCTGCAAAGGGCTACGGGTGGGGGGTCCAACTGCCCAAGAACAGCCTTCCGAGAGGGCGTGAAGGCTACTGGTTGCATCCCGGGAGACAGGCTTGATCGGGCTTGAGGACCCTGGCCGCCATGTGCCGAGGGTTACGTCCCCGCGTGCTTGTCCCGCCCCTCTTCCCGGCCCGGGCTTGGGTCTAGCCACGCCCCTAGCGCCACCTGCCTGGGGGCTGGGTCGGTGTACCTGAGTTGCCACGCTAGGCCCGCAAAGGGCCACGCGTGGGGGGTCCAGCCACCCCAGAGCAGCCTTCCGAGTCGGCGTGAAGGCTACTGGTTGCATCCCGGGAGACAGGCTTGATCGGGCTTGAGGACCCCGGCCGCCATGTGCCGAGGGTTACGTCCCCGCGCGCGGGTCCCGCCCCTCTTCCTGGCCCGGGCTTGGGTCTAGCCACGCCCCTAGCGCCACCTGCCTGGGGGACTGGGCCGGTGTACCTGAGTGGCCACGCTAGGCCCGCAAAGGGCCACGCGTGGGGGGTCCAGCCGCCCCAGAGCAGCCTTCCGAGTGGGCGTGAATGCTACTGGTTGCATCCCGGGAGACAGGCTTGATCGGGCTTGAGGACCCCGGCCGCCATGTGCCGAGGGTTAGGTCCCCGCGTGCTTGTCCCGCCCCTCTTCCCGGCCCGGGCTTGGGTCTAGCCACGCCCCTAGCGCCACCTGCCTGGGGGCTGGGTCGGTGTACCTGAGTTGCCACGCTAGGCCCGCAAAGGGCCACGCGTGCGGGGTCCAGCCACCCCAGAGCAGCCTTCCGAGTGGGCGTGAAGGCTACTGGTTGCATCCCGGGAGACAGGCTTGATCGGGCTTGAGGATCCTGGCCGCCATCTGCCGAGGGTTAGGTCCCCGCGCGCTTGTCCCGCCCCTCTTCCCGGCCCGGGCTTGGGTCTAGCCACGCCCCTAGCGCCACCTGCCTGGGGGCTGGGTCCGTGTACCTGAGTTGCCACGCTAGGCCCGCAAAGGGCCACGCGTGCGGGGTCCAGCCACCCCAGAGCAGCCTTCCGAGTCTGCGTGACGGCTACTGGTTGCATCCCGGGAGACAGGCTTGATCGGGCTTGAGGACCCCGGCCGCCATCTGCCGAGGGTTAGGTCCCCGCGCGCTTGTCCCGCCCCTCTTCCCGGCCCGGGCTTGGGTCTAGCCACGCCCCTAGCGCCACCTGCCTGGGGGCCTGGGTCGGTGTACCTGAGTGGCCACGCTAGGCCCGCAAAGGGCCACGCGTGGGGGGTCCAGCCGCCCCAGAGCAGCCTTCCGAGTGGGCGTGAAGGCTACTGGTTGCATCCCGGGAGACAGGCTTGATCGGGCTTGAGGACCCCGGCCG
Organism: Ochotona curzoniae; assembly: GCF_017591425.1. NCBI lineage: Eukaryota > Metazoa > Chordata > Mammalia > Lagomorpha > Ochotonidae > Ochotona > Ochotona curzoniae. Next base: position 107,269 of record NW_024465600.1, read on the forward strand.
CCATGTGCCGAGGGTTACGTCCCCGCGCGCCGGTCCCGCCCCTCTTCCTGGCCCGGGCTTGGGTCTAGCCACGCCCCTAGCGCCACCTGCCTGGGTGACTGGGCCGGTGTACCTGAGTGGCCACGCTAGGCCCGCAAAGGGCCACGCGTGGGGGGTCCAGCCGCCCCAGAGCAGCCTTCCGAGTGGGCGTGAAGGCTACTGGTTGCATCCCGGGAGACAGGCTTGATCGGGCTTGAGGCCCCCGGCCGCCATGTGCCGAGGGTTACGTCCCCGCGCGCTTGTCCCGCCCCTCTTCCTGGCCCGGGCTTGGGTCTAGCCACGCCCCTAGCGCCACCTGCCTGGGGGCTGGGTCGGTGTACCTGAGTTGCCACGCAAGGCGCGCAAAGGCCCACGCGTGGGGGGTCCAGCCGCCCCAGAGCAGCCTTCCGAGTGGGCGTGAAGGCTACTGGTTGCATCCCGGGAGACAGGCTTGATCGGGCTTGAGGACCCCGGCCGCCACCTGCCGAGGGTTAGGTCCCCGCGCGCTTGTCCCGCCCCTCTTCCCGGCCCGGGCTTGGGTCTAGCCACGCCCCTAGCGCCACCTGCCCGGGGGCTGGGTCCGTGTACCTGAGTTGCCACGTTAGGCCTGCAAAGGGCTACGGGTGGGGGGTCCAACCGCCCAAGAACAGCCTTCCGAGAGGGCGTGAAGGCTACTGGTTGCATCCCGGGAGACAGGCTTGATCGGGCTTGAGGACCCCGGCCGCCATGTGCCGAGGGTTACGTCCCCGCGCGCCGGTCCCGCCCCTCTTCCTGGCCCGGGCTTGGGTCTAGCCACGCCCCTAGCGCCACCTGCCCGGGGGCTGGGTCCGTGTACCTGAGTTGCCACGTTAGGCCTGCAAAGGGCCACGGGTGGGGGGTCCAGCCGCCCCAGAGCAGCCTTCCGAGTGGGCGTGAAGGCTACTGGTTGCATCCCGGGAGACAGGCTTGATCGGGCTTGAGGACCCCGGCCGCCATCTGCCGAGGGTTACGTCCCCGCGCGCTTGTCCCGCCCCTCTTCCCGGCCCGGGCTTGGGTCTAGCCACGCCCCTAGCGCCACCTGCCCGGGGGCTGGGTCAGTGTACCTGAGTTGCCACGCTAGGCCCGCAAAGGGCCACGCGTGAGGGGTCCAGCCGCCCCAGAGCAGCCTTCCGAGTGGGCGTGAAGGCTACTGGTTGCATCCCGGGAGACAGGCTTGATCGGGCTTGAGGACCCCGGCCGCCATCTGCCGAGGGTTACGTCCCCGCGCGCTGGTCCCGCCCCTCTTCCCGGCCCGGGCTTGGGTCTAGCCACGCCCCTAGCGCCACCTGCCTGGGGGCTGGGTCGGTGTACCTGAGTGGCCACGCTAGGCCCGCAAAGGGCCACGCGTGGGGGGTCCAGCCGCCCCAGAGCAGCCTTCCGAGTGGGCGTGAAGGCTACTGGTTGCATCCCGGGAGACAGGCTTGATCGGGCTTGAGGACCCCGGCCGCCATGTGCCGAGGGTTAGGTCCCCGCGCGCTTGTCCCGCCCCTCTTCCCGGCCCAGGCTTGGGTCTAGCCACGCCCCTAGCGCCACCTGCCCGGGGGCTGGGTCCGTGTACCTGAGTTGCCACGCTAGGCCCGCAAAGGGCCACGCGTGGGGGGTCCAGCCGCCCCAGAGCAGCCTTCCGAGTGTGCGTGAAGGCTACTGGTTGCATCCCGGGAGACAGGCTTGATCGGGTTTGAGGACCCCGGCCGCCATCTGCCGAGGGTTACGTCCCCGTGCGCTGGTCCCGCCCCTCTTCCCGGCCCGGGCTTGGGTCTAGCCACGCCCCTAGCGCCACCTGCCCGGGGGCTGGGTCGGTGTACCTGAGTTGCCACGCTAGGCCCGCAAAGGGCCACGCGTGGGGGGTCCAGCCGCCCCAGAGCAGCCTTCCGAGTGGGCGTGAAGGCTACTGGTTGCATCCCGGGAGACAGGCTTGATCGGGCTTGAGGACCCCGGCCGCCATGTGCCGAGGGTTAGGTCCCCGCGCGCCGGTCCCGCCCCTCTTCCCGGCCCGGGCTTGGGTCTAGCCACGCCCCTAGCGCCACCTGCCCGGGGGCTGGGTCAGTGTACCTGAGTTGCCACGCTAGGCCCGCAAAGGGCCACGCGTGGGGGGTCCAGCCGCCCCAGAGCAGCCTTCCGAGTGGGCGTGAAGGCTACTGGTTGCATCCCGGGAGACAGGCTTGATCGGGCTTGAGGACCCCGGCCGCCATGTGCCGAGGGTTAGGTCCCCGCGCGCCGGTCCCGCCCCTCTTCCCGGCCCGGGCTTGGGTCTAGCCACGCCCCTAGCGCCACCTGCCTGGGGGCTGGGCCAGTGTACCTGAGTTGCCACGCTAGGCCCGCAAAGGGCCACGCGTGGGGGGTCCAGCCGCCCCAGAGCAGCCTTCCGAGTGGGCGTGAAGGCTACTGGTTGCATCCCGGGAGACAGGCTTGATCGGGCTTGAGGACCCCGGCCGCCATCTGCCGAGGGTTAGGTCCCCGCGCGCCGGTCCCGCCCCTCTTCCCGGCCCGGGCTTGGGTCTAGCCACGCCCCTAGCGCCACCTGCCCGGGGGCTGGGCCAGTGTACCTGAGTTGCCACGCTAGGCCCGCAAAGGGCCACGCGTGGGGGGTCCAGCCGCCCCAGAGCAGCCTTCCGAGTGGGCGTGAAGGCTACTGGTTGCATCCCGGGAGACAGGCTTGATCGGGCTTGAGGACCCCGGCCGCCATCTGCCGAGGGTTACGTCCCCGCGCGCTGGTCCCGCCCCTCTTCCCGGCCCGGGCTTGGGTCTAGCCACGCCCCTAGCGCCACCTGCCTGGGGGCTGGGTCGGTGTACCTGAGTTGCCACGCTAGGCCCGCAAAGGGCCACGCGTGGGGGGTCCAGCCGCCCCAGAGCAGCCTTCCGAGTGGGCGTGAAGGCTACTGGTTGCATCCCGGGAGACAGGCTTGATCGGGCTTGAGGACCCCGGCCGCCATGTGCCGAGGGTTACGTCCCCGCGCGCTTGTCCCGCCCCTCTTCCCGGCCCGGGCTTGGGTCTAGCCACGCCCCTAGCGCCACCTGCCCGGGGGCTGGGTCGGTGTACCTGAGTTGCCACGCTAGGCCCGCAAAGGGCCACGCGTGGGGGGTCCAGCCGCCCCAGAGCAGCCTTCCGAGTGGGCGTGAAGGCTACTGGTTGCATCCCGGGAGACAGGCTTGATCGGGCTTGAGGACCCCGGCCGCCATGTGCCGAGGGTTACGTCCCCGCGCGCCGGTCCCGCCCCTCTTCCCGGCCCGGGCTTGGGTCTAGCCACGCCCCTAGCGCCACCTGCCCGGGGGCTGGGCCAGTGTACCTGAGTTGCCACGCTAGGCCCGCAAAGGGCCACGCGTGGGGGGTCCAGCCGCCCCAGAGCAGCCTTCCGAGTGGGCGTGAAGGCTACTGGTTGCATCCCGGGAGACAGGCTTGATCGGGCTTGAGGACCCCGGCCGCCATGTGCCGAGGGTTAGGTCCCCGCGCGCTGGTCCCGCCCCTCTTCCCGGCCCGGGCTTGGGTCTAGCCACGCCCCTAGCGCCACCTGCCCGGGGGCTGGGTCGGTGTACCTGAGTTGCCACGCTAGGCCCGCAAAGGGCCACGCGTGGGGGGTCCAGCCGCCCCAGAGCAGCCTTCCGAGTGGGCGTGAAGGCTACTGGTTGCATCCCGGGAGACAGGCTTGATCGGGCTTGAGGACCCCGGCCGCCATGTGCCGAGGGTTACGTCCCCGCGCGCTTGTCCCGCCCCTCTTCCCGGCCCGGGCTTGGGTCTAGCCACGCCCCTAGCGCCACCTGCCCGGGGGCTGGGTCCGTGTACCTGAGTTGCCACGCTAGGCCCGCAAAGGGCCACGCGTGGGGGGTCCAGCCCCCCAGAGCAGCCTTCCGAGTGGGCGTGAAGGCTACTGGTTGCATCCCGGGAGACAGGCTTGATCGGGCTTGAGGACCCCGGCCGCCATCTGCCGAGGGTTAGGTCCCCGCGCGCTTGTCCCGCCCCTCTTCCCGGCCCGGGCTTGGGTCTAGCCACGCCCCTAGCGCCACCTGCCTGGGGGCTGGGTCGGTGTACCTGAGTTGCCACGCTAGGCCCGCAAAGGGCCACGCGTGGGGGGTCCAGCCGCCCCAGAGCAGCCTTCCGAGTGGGCGTGAAGGCTACTGGTTGCATCCCGGGAGACAGGCTTGATCGGGCTTGAGGACCCCGGCCGCCATGTGCCGAGGGTTACGTCCCCGCGCGCTGGTCCCGCCCCTCTTCCTGGCCCGGGCTTGGGTCTAGCCACGCCCCTAGCGCCACCTGCCTGGGGGCTGGGCCGGTGTACCTGAGTGGCCACGCTAGGCCCGCAAAGGGCCACGCGTGGGGGGTCCAGCCGCCCCAGAGCAGCCTTCCGAGTGGGCGTGAAGGCTACTGGTTGCATCCCGGGAGACAGGCTTGATCGGGCTTGAGGACCCCGGCCGCCATGTGCCGAGGGTTACGTCCCCGCGCGCTTGTCCCGCCCCTCTTCCTGGCCCGGGCTTGGGTCTAGCCACGCCCCTAGCGCCACCTGCCTGGGGGCTGGGTCGGTGTACCTGAGTTGCCACGCTAGGCCCGCAAAGGGCCACGCGTGGGGGGTCCAGCCGCCCCAGAGCAGCCTTCCGAGTGGGCGTGAAGGCTACTGGTTGCATCCCGGGAGACAGGCTTGATCGGGCTTGAGGACCCCGGCCGCCATCTGCCGAGGGTTAGGTCCCCGCGCGCTGGTCCCGCCCCTCTTCCCGGCCCGGGCTTGGGTCTAGCCACGCCCCTAGCGCCACCTGCCCGGGGGCTGGGTCAGTGTACCTGAGTTGCCACGCTAGGCCCGCAAAGGGCCACGGGTGGGGGGTCCAGCCGCCCCAGAGCAGCCTTCCGAGTGGGCGTGAAGGCTACTGGTTGCATCCCGGGAGACAGGCTTGATCGGGCTTGAGGACCCCGGCCGCCATGTGCCGAGGGTTAGGTCCCCGCGCGCCGGTCCCGCCCCTCTTCCCGGCCCGGGCTTGGGTCTAGCCACGCCCCTAGCGCCACCTGCCCGGGGGCTGGGTCAGTGTACCTGAGTTGCCACGCTAGGCCCGCAAAGGGCCACGCGTGGGGGGTCCAGCCGCCCCAGAGCAGCCTTCCGAGTGGGCGTGAAGGCTACTGGTTGCATCCCGGGAGACAGGCTTGATCGGGCTTGAGGACCCCGGCCGCCATCTGCCGAGGGTTAGGTCCCCGCGCGCTGGTCCCGCCCCTCTTCCCGGCCCGGGCTTGGGTCTAGCCACGCCCCTAGCGCCACCTGCCCGGGGGCTGGGTCCGTGTACCTGAGTTGCCACGCTAGGCCCGCAAAGGGCCACGCGTGGGGGGTCCAGCCGCCCCAGAGCAGCCTTCCGAGTGGGCGTGAAGGCTACTGGTTGCATCCCGGGAGACAGGCTTGATCGGGCTTGAGGACCCCGGCCGCCATCTGCCGAGGGTTAGGTCCCCGCGCGCTTGTCCCGCCCCTCTTCCCGGCCCGGGCTTGGGTCTAGCCACGCCCCTAGCGCCACCTGCCCGGGGGCTGGGTCCGTGTACCTGAGTTGCCACGCTAGGCCTGCAAAGGGCTACGGTTGGGGGGTCCAGCCGCCCCAGAGCAGCCTTCCGAGTGGGCGTGAAGGCTACTGGTTGCATCCCGGGAGACAGGCTTGATCGGGCTTGAGGACCCCGGCCGCCATGTGCCGAGGGTTAGGTCCCCGCGCGCTTGTCCCGCCCCTCTTCCCGGCCCGGGCTTGGGTCTAGCCACGCCCCTAGCGCCACCTGCCCGGGGGCTGGGCCAGTGTACCTGAGTTGCCACGCTAGGCCCGCAAAGGGCCACGCGTGGGGGGTCCAGCCGCCCCAGAGCAGCCTTCCGAGTGGGCGTGAAGGCTACTGGTTGCATCCCGGGAGACAGGCTTGATCGGGCTTGAGGACCCCGGCCGCCATCTGCCGAGGGTTACGTCCCCGCGCGCTGGTCCCGCCCCTCTTCCCGGCCCGGGCTTGGGTCTAGCCACGCCCCTAGCGCCACCTGCCTGGGGGCTGGGTCGGTGTACCTGAGTTGCCACGCTAGGCCCGCAAAGGGCCACGCGTGGGGGGTCCAGCCGCCCCAGAGCAGCCTTCCGAGTGGGCGTGAAGGCTACTGGTTGCATCCCGGGAGACAGGCTTGATCGGGCTTGAGGACCCCGGCCGCCATGTGCCGAGGGTTAGGTCCCCGCGCGCTTGTCCCGCCCCTCTTCCCGGCCCGGGCTTGGGTCTAGCCACGCCCCTAGCGCCACCTGCCCGGGGGCTGGGTCCGTGTACCTGAGTTGCCACGCTAGGCCTGCAAAGGGCTACGCGTGGGGGGTCCAGCCGCCCCAGAGCAGCCTTCCGAGTGGGCGTGAAGGCTACTGGTTGCATCCCGGGAGACAGGCTTGATCGGGCTTGAGGACCCCGGCCGCCATGTGCCGAGGGTTACGTCCCCGCGCGCCGGTCCCGCCCCTCTTCCCGGCCCGGGCTTGGGTCTAGCCACGCCCCTAGCGCCACCTGCCAGGGGGCTGGGCCAGTGTACCTGAGTTGCCACGCTAGGCCCGCAAAGGGCCACGGGTGGGGGGTCCAGCCGCCCCAGAGCAGCCTTCCGAGTGGGCGTGAAGGCTACTGGTTGCATCCCAGGTGACAGGCTTGATCGGGCTTGAGGACCCCGGCCGCCATGTGCCGAGGGTTAGGTCCCCGCGCGCCGGTCCCGCCCCTCTTCCTGGCCCGGGCTTGGGTCTAGCCACGCCCCTAGCGCCACCTGCCTGGGGGCTGGGTCGGTGTACCTGAGTTGCCACGCTAGGCCCGCAAAGGGCCACGCGTGGGGGGTCCAGCCGCCCCAGAGCAGCCTTCCGAGTGGGCGTGAAGGCTACTGGTTGCATCCCGGGAGACAGGCTTGATCGGGCTTGAGGACCCCGGCCGCCATCTGCCGAGGGTTAGGTCCCCGCGCGCTTGTCCCGCCCCTCTTCCCGGCCCGGGCTTGGGTCTAGCCACGCCCCTAGCGCCACCTGCCCGGGGGCTGGGTCCGTGTACCTGAGTTGCCACGTTAGGCCCGCAAAGGGCCACGCGTGGGGGGTCCAGCCGCCCCAGAGCAGCCTTCCGAGTGGGCGTGAAGGCTACTGGTTGCATCCCGGGAGACAGGCTTGATCGGGCTTGAGGACCCCGGCCGCCATGTGCCGAGGGTTAGGTCCCCGCGCGCTTGTCCCGCCCCTCTTCCCGGCCCGGGCTTGGGTCTAGCCACGCCCCTAGCGCCACCTGCCCGGGGGCTGGGTCAGTGTACCTGAGTTGCCACGCTAGGCCCGCAAAGGGCCACGCGTGGGGGTCCAGCCGCCCCAGAGCAGCCTTCCGAGTGGGCGTGAAGGCTACTGGTTGCATCCCGGGAGACAGGCTTGATCGGGCTTGAGGACCCCGGCCGCCATGTGCCGAGGGTTACGTCCCCGCGCGCCGGTCCCGCCCCTCTTCCCGGCCCGGGCTTGGGTCTAGCCACGCCCCTAGCGCCACCTGCCTGGGGGCTGGGCCAGTGTACCTGAGTTGCCACGCTAGGCCCGCAAAGGGCCACGCGTGGGGGGTCCAGCCGCCCCAGAGCAGCCTTCCGAGTGGGCGTGAAGGCTACTGGTTGCATCCCGGGAGACAGGCTTGATCGGGCTTGAGGACCCCGGCCGCCATGTGCCGAGGGTTAGGTCCCCGCGCGCCTGTCCCGCCCCTCTTCCTGGCCCGGGCTTGGGTCTAGCCACGCCCCTAGCGCCACCTGCCTGGGGGCTGGGTCGGTGTACCTGAGTTGCCACGCTAGGCCCGCAAAGGGCCACGCGTGGGGGGTCCAGCCGCCCCAGAGCAGCCTTCCGAGTGGGCGTGAAGGCTACTGGTTGCATCCCGGGAGACAGGCTTGATCGGGCTTGAGGACCCCGGCCGCCATCTGCCGAGGGTTAGGTCCCCGTGCGCCGGTCCCGCCCCTCTTCCCGGCCCGGGCTTGGGTCTAGCCACGCCCCTAGCGCCACCTGCCCGGGGGCTGGGTCGGTGTACCTGAGTTGCCACGCTAGGCCCGCAAAGGGCCACGGGTGGGGGGTCCAGCCGCCCCAGAGCAGCCTTCCGAGTGGGCGTGAAGGCTACTGGTTGCATCCCAGGTGACAGGCTTGATCGGGCTTGAGGACCCCGGCCGCCATGTGCCGAGGGTTACGTCCCCGCGCGCCGGTCCCGCCCCTCTTCCCGGCCCGGGCTTGGGTCTAGCCACGCCCCTAGCGCCACCTGCCCGGGGGCTGGGTCAGTGTACCTGAGTTGCCACGCTAGGCCCGCAAAGGGCCACGCGTGGGGGGTCCAGCCGCCCCAGAGCAGCCTTCCGAGTGGGCGTGAAGGCTACTGGTTGCATCCCGGGAGACAGGCTTGATCGGGCTTGAGGACCCCGGCCGCCATGTGCCGAGGGTTAGGTCCCCGCGCGCTTGTCCCGCCCCTCTTCCCGGCCCGGGCTTGGGTCTAGCCACGCCCCTAGCGCCACCTGCCCGGGGGCTGGGTCGGTGTACCTGAGTTGCCACGCTAGGCCGCAAAGGGCTACGCGTGGGGGGTCCAGCCGCCCCAGAGCAGCCTTCCGAGTGGGCGTGAAGGCTACTGGTTGCATCCCGGGAGACAGGCTTGATCGGGCTTGAGGACCCCGGCCGCCATGTGCCGAGGGTTAGGTCCCCGCGCGCCGGTCCCGCCCCTCTTCCCGGCCCGGGCTTGGGTCTAGCCACGCCCCTAGCGCCACCTGCCCGGGGGCTGGGCCGGTGTACCTGAGTTGCCACGCTAGGCCCGCAAAGGGCCACGCGTGGGGGTCCAGCCGCCCCAGAGCAGCCTTCCGAGTGGGCGTGAAGGCTACTGGTTGCATCCCGGGAGACAGGCTTGATCGGGCTTGAGGACCCCGGCCGCCATCTGCCGAGGGTTACGTCCCCGCGCGCCGGTCCCGCCCCTCTTCCCGGCCCGGGCTTGGGTCTAGCCACGCCCCTAGCGCCACCTGCCTGGGGGCTGGGCCAGTGTACCTGAGTTGCCACGCTAGGCCCGCAAAGGGCCACGCGTGGGGGTCCAGCCGCCCCAGAGCAGCCTTCCGAGTGGGCGTGAAGGCTACTGGATGCATCCCGGGAGACAGGCTTGATCGGGCTTGAGGACCCCGGCCGCCATGTGCCGAGGGTTAGGTCCCCGCGCGCTGGTGCCGCCCCTCTTCCCGGCCCGGGCTTGGGTCTAGCCACGCCCCTAGCGCCACCTGCCCGGGGGCTGGGTCAGTGTACCTGAGTGGCCACGCTAGGCCCGCAAAGGGCCACGCGTGGGGGGTCCAGCCGCCCCAGAGCAGCCTTCCGAGTGGGCGTGAAGGCTACTGGTTGCATCCCGGGAGACAGGCTTGATCGGGCTTGAGGACCCCGGCCGCCATGTGCCGAGGGTTACGTCCCCGCGCGCTGGTCCCGCCCCTCTTCCTGGCCCGGGCTTGGGTCTAGCCACGCCCCTAGCGCCACCTGCCCGGGGGCTGGGTCGGTGTACCTGAGTTGCCACGCTAGGCCCGCAAAGGGCCACGCGTGGGGGGTCCAGCCGCCCCAGAGCAGCCTTCCGAGTGGGCGTGAAGGCTACTGGTTGCATCCCGGGAGACAGGCTTGATCGGGCTTGAGGACCCCGGCCGCCATCTGCCGAGGGTTACGTCCCCGCGCGCCGGTCCCGCCCCTCTTCCCGGCCCGGGCTTGGGTCTAGCCACGCCCCTAGCGCCACCTGCCTGGGGGCTGGGTCAGTGTACCTGAGTGGCCACGCTAGGCCCGCAAAGGGCCACGCGTGGGGGGTCCAGCCGCCCCAGAGCAGCCTTCCGAGTGGGCGTGAAGGCTACTGGTTGCATCCCGGGAGACAGGCTTGATCGGGCTTGAGGACCCCGGCCGCCATGTGCCGAGGGTTAGCGTCCCCGCGCGCCGGTCCCGCCCCTCTTCCCGGCCCGGGCTTGGGTCTAGCCACGCCCCTAGCGCCACCTGCCTGGGGGCTGGGCCAGTGTACCTGAGTTGCCACGCTAGGCCCGCAAAGGGCCACGCGTGGGGGGTCCAGCCGCCCCAGAGCAGCCTTCCGAGTGGGCGTGAAGGCTACTGGTTGCATCCCGGGAGACAGGCTTGATCGGGCTTGAGGACCCCGGCCGCCATGTGCCGAGGGTTAGGTCCCCGCGCGCCGGTCCCGCCCCTCTTCCCGGCCCGGGCTTGGGTCTAGCCACGCCCCTAGCGCCACCTGCCTGGGGGCTGGGTCGGTGTACCTGAGTTGCCACGCTAGGCCCGCAAAGGGCCACGCGTGGGGGGTCCAGCCGCCCCAGAGCAGCCTTCCGAGTGGGCGTGAAGGCTACTGGTTGCATCCCGGGAGACAGGCTTGATCGGGCTTGAGGACCCCGGCCGCCATCTGCCGAGGGTTAGGTCCCCGCGCGCTGGTCCCGCCCCTCTTCCCGGCCCGGGCTTGGGTCTAGCCACGCCCCTAGCGCCACCTGCCTGGGGGCTGGGTCGGTGTACCTGAGTTGCCACGCTAGGCCCGCAAAGGGCCACGCGTGGGGGGTCCAGCCGCCCCAGAGCAGCCTTCCGAGTGGGCGTGAAGGCTACTGGTTGCATCCCGGGAGACAGGCTTGATCGGGCTTGAGGACCCCGGCCGCCATGTGCCGAGGGTTACGTCCCCGCGCGCTGGTCCCGCCCCTCTTCCTGGCCCGGGCTTGGGTCTAGCCACGCCCCTAGCGCCACCTGCCTGGGGGCTGGGTCGGTGTACCTGAGTGGCCACGCTAGGCCCGCAAAGGGCCACGCGTGGGGGGTCCAGCCGCCCCAGAGCAGCCTTCCGAGTGGGCGTGAAGGCTACTGGTTGCATCCCGGGAGACAGGCTTGATCGGGCTTGAGGACCCCGGCCGCCATGTGCCGAGGGTTAGGTCCCCGCGCGCTTGTCCCGCCCCTCTTCCTCGGCCCGGGCTTGGGTCTAGCCACGCCCCTAGCGCCACCTGCCCGGGGGCTGGGTCGGTGTACCTGAGTTGCCACGCTAGGCCCGCAAAGGGCCACGCGTGGGGGGTCCAGCCGCCCCAGAGCAGCCTTCCGAGTGGGCGTGAAGGCTACTGGTTGCATCCCGGGAGACAGGCTTGATCGGGCTTGAGGACCCCGGCCGCCATCTGCCGAGGGTTACGTCCCCGCGTGCTTTCCCGCCCCTCTTCCCGGCCCGGGCTTGGGTCTAGCCACGCCCCTAGCGCCACCTGCCTGGGGGCCTGGGTCGGTGTACCTGAGTGGCCACGCTAGGCCCGCAAAGGGCCACGCGTGGGGGGTCCAGCCGCCCCAGAGCAGCCTTCCGAGTGGGCGTGAAGGCTACTGGTTGCATCCCGGGAGACAGGCTTGATCGGGCTTGAGGACCCCGGCCGCCATGTGCCGAGGGTTAGGTCCCCGCGCGCCGGTCCCGCCCCTCTTCCTGGCCCGGGCTTGGGTCTAGCCACGCCCCTAGCGCCACCTGCCTGGGGGCTGGGTCAGTGTACCTGAGTTGCCACGCTAGGCCCGCAAAGTGCCACGCGTGGGGTGTCCAGCCGCCCCAGAGCAGCCTTCCGAGTGGGCGTGAAGGCTACTGGTTGCATCCCGGGAGACAGGCTTGATCGGGCTTGAGGACCCCGGCCGCCATCTGCCGAGGGTTAGGTCCCCGCGCGCCGGTCCCGCCCCTCTTCCCGGCCCGGGCTTGGGTCTAGCCACGCCCCTAGCGCCACCTGCCTGGGGGCTGGGCCAGTGTACCTGAGTTGCCACGCTAGGCCCGCAAAGGGCCACGCGTGGGGTGTCCAGCCGCCCCAGAGCAGCCTTCCGAGTGGGCGTGAAGGCTACTGGTTGCATCCCGGGAGACAGGCTTGATCGGGCTTGAGGACCCCGGCCGCCATCTGCCGAGGGTTAGGTCCCCGCGCGCCTGTCCCGCCCCTCTTCCCGGCCCGGGCTTGGGTCTAGCCACGCCCCTAGCGCCACCTGCCCGGGGGCTGGGCCGGTGTACCTGAGTTGCCACGCTAGGCCCGCAAAGGGCCACGCGTGGGGGGTCCAGCCGTCCCAGAGCAGCCTTCCGAGTGGGCGTGAAGGCTACTGGTTGCATCCCGGGAGACAGGCTTGATCGGGCTTGAGGACCCCGGCCGCCATGTGCCGAGGGTTACGTCCCCGCGCGCTGGTCCCGCCCCTCTTCCTGGCCCGGGCTTGGGTCTAGCCACGCCCCTAGCGCCACCTGCCCGGGGGCTGGGTCGGTGTACCTGAGTTGCCACGCTAGGCCCGCAAAGGGCCACGCGTGGGGGGTCCAGCCGCCCCAGAGCAGCCTTCCGAGTGGGCGTGAAGGCTACTGGTTGCATCCCGGGAGACAGGCTTGATCGGGCTTGAGGACCCCGGCCGCCACCTGCCGAGGGTTACGTCCCCGCGCGCCGGTCCCGCCCCTCTTCCCAGCCCGGGCTTGGGTCTAGCCACGCCCCTAGCGCCACCTGCCTGGGGGCTGGGTCGGTGTACCTGAGTGGCCACGCTAGGCCCGCAAAGGGCCACGCGTGGGGGGTCCAGCCGCCCCAGAGCAGCCTTCCGAGTGGGCGTGAAGGCTACTGGTTGCATCCCGGGAGACAGGCTTGATCGGGCTTGAGGACCCCGGCCGCCATGTGCCGAGGGTTAGGTCCCCGCGCGCTGGTCCCGCCCCTCTTCCTGGCCCGGGCTTGGGTCTAGCCACGCCCCTAGCGCCACCTGCCCGGGGGCTGGGTCGGTGTACCTGAGTTGCCACGCTAGGCCCGCAAAGGGCCACGCGTGGGGGGTCCAGCCGCCCCAGAGCAGCCTTCCGAGTGGGCGTGAAGGCTACTGGTTGCATCCCGGGAGACAGGCTTGATCGGGCTTGAGGACCCCGGCCGCCATGTGCCGAGGGTTAGGTCCCCGCGCGCTGGTCCCGCCCCTCTTCCCGGCCCGGGCTTGGGTCTAGCCACGCCCCTAGCGCCACCTGCCCGGGGGCTGGGCCAGTGTACCTGAGTTGCCACGCTAGGCCCGCAAAGGGCCACGCGTGGGGGGTCCAGCCGCCCCAGAGCAGCCTTCCGAGTGGGCGTGAAGGCTACTGGTTGCATCCCGGGAGACAGGCTTGATCGGGCTTGAGGACCCCGGCCGCCATCTGCCGAGGGTTACGTCCCCGCGCGCTGGTCCCGCCCCTCTTCCCGGCCCGGGCTTGGGTCTAGCCACGCCCCTAGCGCCACCTGCCTGGGGGCTGGGTCGGTGTACCTGAGTGGCCACGCTAGGCCCGCAAAGGGCCACGCGTGGGGGGTCCAGCCGCCCCAGAGCAGCCTTCCGAGTGGGCGTGAAGGCTACTGGTTGCATCCCGGGAGACAGGCTTGATCGGGCTTGAGGACCCCGGCCGCCATCTGCCGAGGGTTAGGTCCCCGCGCGCTGGTCCCGCCCCTCTTCCCGGCCCGGGCTTGGGTCTAGCCACGCCCCTAGCGCCACCTGCACGGGGGCTGGGTCCGTGTACCTGAGTTGCCACGCTAGGCCCGCATAGGGCCACGCGTGGGGGGTCCAGCCGCCCCAGAGCAGCCTTCCGAGTGGGCGTGAAGGCTACTGGTTGCATCCCGGGAGACAGGCTTGATCGGGCTTGAGGACCCCGGCCGCCATCTGCCGAGGGTTAGGTCCCCGCGCGCCGGTCCCGCCCCTCTTCCCGGCCCGGGCTTGGGTCTAGCCACGCCCCTAGCGCCACCTGCCCGGGGGCTGGGTCAGTGTACCTGAGTTGCCACGCTAGGCCCGCAAAGGGCCACGCGTGGGGGGTCCAGCCGCCCCAGAGCAGCCTTCCGAGTGGGCGTGAAGGCTACTGGTTGCATCCCGGGAGACAGGCTTGATCGGGCTTGAGGACCCCGGCCGCCATCTGCCGAGGGTTACGTCCCCTCGCGCTTGTCCCGCCCCTCTTCCCGGCCCGGGCTTGGGTCTAGCCACGCCCCTAGCGCCACCTGCCTGGGGGCTGGGCCAGTGTACCTGAGTTGCCACGCGAGGCCCGCAAAGGGCCACGCGTGGGGGGTCCAGCCGCCCCAGAGCAGCCTTCCGAGTGGGCGTGAAGGCTACTGGTTGCATCCCGGGAGACAGGCTTGATCGGGCTTGAGGACCCCGGCCGCCATGTGCCGAGGGTTACGTCCCCGCGCGCTGGTCCCGCCCCTCTTCCCGGCCCGGGCTTGGGTCTAGCCACGCCCCTAGCGCCACCTGCCCGGGGGCTGGGTCAGTGTACCTGAGTTGCCACGCTAGGCCCGCAAAGGGCCACGCGTGGGGGGTCCAGCCGCCCCAGAGCAGCCTTCCGAGTGGGCGTGAAGGCTACTGGTTGCATCCCGGGAGAAAGGCTTGATCGGCCTTGAGGACCCCGGCCGCCATGTGCCGAGGGTTAGGTCCCCGCGCGCTTGTCCCGCCCCTCTTCCCGGCCCGGGCTTGGGTCTAGCCACGCCCCTAGCGCCACCTGCCCGGGGGCTGGGTCGGTGTACCTGAGTTGCCACGCTAGGCCCGCAAAGGGCCACGCGTGGGGGGTCCAGCCGCCCCAGAGCAGCCTTCCGAGTGGGCGTGAAGGCTACTGGTTGCATCCCGGGAGACAGGCTTGATCGGGCTTGAGGACCCCGGCCGCCATCTGCCGAGGGTTACGTCCCCGCGCGCCGGTCCCGCCCCTCTTCCCGGCCCGGGCTTGGGTCTAGCCACGCCCCTAGCGCCACCTGCCTGGGGGCTGGGTCGGTGTACCTGAGTTGCCACGCTAGGCCCGCAAAGGGCCACGCGTGGGGGGTCCAGCCGCCCCAGAGCAGCCTTCCGAGTGGGCGTGAAGGCTACTGGTTGCATCCCGGGAGACAGGCTTGATCGGGCTTGAGGACCCCGGCCGCCATCTGCCGAGGGTTAGGTCCCCGCGCGCTTGTCCCGCCCCTCTTCCCGGCCCGGGCTTGGGTCTAGCCACGCCCCTAGCGCCACCTGCCTGGGGGCTGGGCCGGTGTACCTGAGTGGCCACGCTAGGCCCGCAAAGGGCCACGCGTGGGGGGTCCAGCCGCCCCAGAGCAGCCTTCCGAGTGGGCGTGAAGGCTACTGGTTGCATCCCGGGAGACAGGCTTGATCGGGCTTGAGGACCCCGGCCGCCATGTGCCGAGGGTTACGTCCCCGCGCGCTGGTCCCGCCCCTCTTCCTGGCCCGGGCTTGGGTCTAGCCACGCCCCTAGCGCCACCTGCCCGGGGGCTGGGTCGGTGTACCTGAGTGGCCACGCTAGGCCCGCAAAGGGCCACGCGTGGGGGGTCCAGCCACCCCAGAGCAGCCTTCCGAGTGGGCGTGAAGGCTACTGGTTGCATCCCGGGAGACAGGCTTGATCGGGCTTGAGGACCCCGGCCGCCATGTGCCGAGGGTTAGGTCCCCGCGCGCTGGTCCCGCCCCTCTTCCTGGCCCGGGCTTGGGTCTAGCCACGCCCCTAGCGCCACCTGCCCGGGGGCTGGGTCGGTGTACCTGAGTTGCCACGCTAGGCCCGCAAAGGGCCACGCGTGGGGGGTCCAGCCGCCCCAGAGCAGCCTTCCGAGTGGGCGTGAAGGCTACTGGTTGCATCCCGGGAGACAGGCTTGATCGGGCTTGAGGACCCCGGCCGCCATCTGCCGAGGGTTACGTCCCCGCGCGCCGGTCCCGCCCCTCTTCCCGGCCCGGGCTTGGGTCTAGCCACGCCCCTAGCGCCACCTGCCTGGGGGCTGGGTCAGTGTACCTGAGTGGCCACGCTAGGCCCGCAAAGGGCCACGCGTGGGGGGTCCAGCCGCCCCAGAGCAGCCTTCCGAGTGGGCGTGAAGGCTACTGGTTGCATCCCGGGAGACAGGCTTGATCGGGCTTGAGGACCCCGGCCGCCACCTGCCGAGGGTTAGGTCCCCGCGCGCCGGTCCCGCCCCTCTTCCCGGCCCGGGCTTGGGTCTAGCCACGCCCCTAGCGCCACCTGCCCGGGGGCTGGGCCAGTGTACCTGAGTTGCCACGCTAGGCCCGCAAAGGGCCACGGTGGGGGGTCCAGCCGCCCCAGAGCAGCCTTCCGAGTGGGCGTGAAGGCTACTGGTTGCATCCCGGGAGACAGGCTTGATCGGGCTTGAGGACCCCGGCCGCCATGTGCCGAGGGTTAGGTCCCCGCGCGCTGGTCCCGCCCCTCTTCCCGGCCCGGGCTTGGGTCTAGCCACGCCCCTAGCGCCACCTGCCTGGGGGCTGGGTCGGTGTACCTGAGTTGCCACGCTAGGCCCGCAAAGGGCCACGCGTGGGGGGTCCAGCCGCCCCAGAGCAGCCTTCCGAGTGGGCGTGAAGGCTACTGGTTGCATCCCGGGAGACAGGCTTGATCGGGCTTGAGGACCCCGGCCGCCATCTGCCGAGGGTTTGGTCCCCGCGCGCTTGTCCCGCCCCTCTTCCCGGCACGGGCTTGGGTCTAGCCACGCCCCTAGCGCCACCTGCCTGGGGGCTGGGTCGGTGTACCTGAGTTGCCACGCTAGGCCCGCAAAGGGCCACGCGTGGGGGGTCCAGCCGCCCCAGAGCAGCCTTCCGAGTGGGCGTGAAGGCTACTGGTTGCATCCCGGGAGACAGGCTTGATCGGGCTTGAGGACCCCGGCCGCCATCTGCCGAGGGTTAGGTCCCCGCGCGCTTGTCCCGCCCCTCTTCCCGGCCCGGGCTTGGGTCTAGCCACGCCCCTAGCGCCACCTGCCCGGGGGCTGGGCCGGTGTACCTGAGTGGCCACGCTAGGCCCGCAAAGGGCCACGCGTGGGGGGTCCAGCCGCCCCAGAGCAGCCTTCCGAGTGGGCGTGAAGGCTACTGGTTGCATCCCGGGAGACAGGCTTGATCGGGCTTGAGGACCCCGGCCGCCATGTGCCGAGGGTTACGTCCCCGCGCGCTGGTCCCGCCCCTCTTCCTGGCCCGGGCTTGGGTCTAGCCACGCCCCTAGCGCCACCTGCCCGGGGCTGGGTCGGTGTACCTGAGTTGCCACGCTAGGCCCGCAAAGGGCCACGCGTGGGGGGTCCAGCCGCCCCAGAGCAGCCTTCCGAGTGGGCGTGAAGGCTACTGGTTGCATCCCGGGAGACAGGCTTGATCGGGCTTGAGGACCCCGGCCGCCATCTGCCGAGGGTTAGGTCCCCGCGCGCCGGTCCCGCCCCTCTTCCCGGCCCGGGCTTGGGTCTAGCCACGCCCCTAGCGCCACCTGCCTGGGGGCTGGGTCGGTGTACCTGAGTGGCCACGCTAGGCCCGCAAAGGGCCACGGGTGGGGGGTCCAGCCGCCCCAGAGCAGCCTTCCGAGTGGGCGTGAAGGCTACTGGTTGCATCCCGGGAGACAGGCTTGATCGGGCTTGAGGACCCCGGCCGCCATCTGCCGAGGGTTAGGTCCCCGCGCGCCGGTCCCGCCCCTCTTCCTGGCCCGGGCTTGGGTCTAGCCACGCCCCTAGCGCCACCTGCCTGGGGGCTGGGCCAGTGTACCTGAGTTGCCACGCTAGGCCCGCAAAGGGCCACGCGTGGGGGGTCCAGCCGCCCCAGAGCAGCCTTCCGAGTGGGCGTGAAGGCTACTGGTTGCATCCCGGGAGACAGGCTTGATCGGGCTTGAGGACCCCGGCCGCCATCTGCCGAGGGTTAGGTCCCCGCGCGCCAGACCCGCCCCTCTTCCCGGCCCGGGCTTGGGTCTAGCCACGCCCCTAGCGCCACCTGCCTGGGGGCTGGGTCAGTGTACCTGAGTTGCCACGCTAGGCCCGCATAGGGCCACGCGTGGGGGGTCCAGCCGCCCCAGAGCAGCCTTCCGAGTGGGCGTGAAGGCTACTGGTTGCATCCCGGGAGACAGGCTTGATCGGGCTTGAGGACCCCGGCCGCCATCTGCCGAGGGTTAGGTCCCCGCGCGCTGGTCCCGCCCCTCTTCCCGGCCCGGGCTTGGGTCTAGCCACGCCCCTAGCGCCACCTGCCTGGGGGCTGGGCCGGTGTACCTGAGTTGCCACGCTAGGCCCGCAAAGGGCCACGCGTGGGGGGTCCAGCCGCCCCAGAGCAGCCTTCCGAGTGGGCGTGAAGGCTACTGGTTGCATCCCGGGAGACAGGCTTGATCGGGCTTGAGGACCCCGGCCGCCATCTGCCGAGGGTTACGTCCCCGCGCGCCGGTCCCGCCCCTCTTCCCGGCCCGGGCTTGGGTCTAGCCACGCCCCTAGCGCCACCTGCCCGGGGGCTGGGTCGGTGTACCTGAGTTGCCACGCTAGGCCCGCAAAGGGCCACGCGTGGGGGGTCCAGCCGCCCCAGAGCAGCCTTCCGAGTGGGCGTGAAGGCTACTGGTTGCATCCCGGGAGACAGGCTTGATCGGGCTTGAGGACCCCGGCCGCCATCTGCCGAGGGTTACGTCCCCGCGCGCCGGTCCCGCCCCTCTTCCCGGCCCGGGCTTGGGTCTAGCCACGCCCCTAGCGCCACCTGCCCGGGGGCTGGGTCGGTGTACCTGAGTTGCCACGCTAGGCCCGCAAAGGGCCACGCGTGGGGGGTCCAGCCGCCCCAGAGCAGCCTTCCGAGTGGGCGTGAAGGCTACTGGTTGCATCCCGGGAGACAGGCTTGATCGGGCTTGAGGACCCCGGCCGCCATCTGCCGAGGGTTACGTCCCCGCGCGCCGGTCCCGCCCCTCTTCCTGGCCCGGGCTTGGGTCTAGCCACGCCCCTAGCGCCACCTGCCCGGGGGCTGGGCCGGTGTACCTGAGTTGCCACGCTAGGCCCGCAAAGGGCCACGCGTGGGGGGTCCAGCCGCCCCAGAGCAGCCTTCCGAGTGGGCGTGAAGGCTACTGGTTGCATCCCGGGAGACAGGCTTGATCGGGCTTGAGGACCCCGGCCGCCATCTGCCGAGGGTTACGTCCCCGCGCGCCGGTCCCGCCCCTCTTCCCGGCCCGGGCTTGGGTCTAGCCACGCCCCTAGCGCCACCTGCCCGGGGGCTGGGTCGGTGTACCTGAGTTGCCACGCTAGGCCCGCAAAGGGCCACGCGTGGGGGGTCCAGCCGCCCCAGAGCAGCCTTCCGAGTGGGCGTGAAGGCTACTGGTTGCATCCCGGGAGACAGGCTTGATCGGGCTTGAGGACCCCGGCCGCCATCTGCCGAGGGTTACGTCCCCGCGCGCCGGTCCCGCCCCTCTTCCCGGCCCGGGCTTGGGTCTAGCCACGCCCCTAGCGCCACCTGCCCGGGGGCTGGGTCGGTGTACCTGAGTTGCCACGCTAGGCCCGCAAAGGGCCACGCGTGGGGGGTCCAGCCGCCCCAGAGCAGCCTTCCGAGTGGGCGTGAAGGCTACTGGTTGCATCCCAGGAGACAGGCTTGATCGGGCTTGAGGACCCCGGCCGCCATGTGCCGAGGGTTACGTCCCCGCGCGCCGGTCCCGCCCCTCTTCCCGGCCCGGGCTTGGGTCTAGCCACGCCCCTAGCGCCACCTGCCCGGGGGCTGGGCCAGTGTACCTGAGTTGCCACGCTAGGCCCGCAAAGGGCCACGCGTGGGGGGTCCAGCCGCCCCAGAGCAGCCTTCCGAGTGGGCGTGAAGGCTACTGGTTGCATCCCGGGAGACAGGCTTGATCGGGCTTGAGGACCCCGGCCGCCATCTGCCGAGGGTTAGGTCCCCGCGCGCCGGTCCCGCCCCTCTTCCCGGCCCGGGCTTGGGTCTAGCCACGCCCCTAGCGCCACCTGCCCGGGGGCTGGGTCAGTGTACCTGAGTTGCCACGCTAGGCCCGCAAAGTGCCACGCGTGGGGGGTCCAGCCGCCCCAGAGCAGCCTTCCGAGTGGGCGTGAAGGCTACTGGTTGCATCCCGGGAGACAGGCTTGATCGGGCTTGAGGACCCCGGCCGCCATCTGCCGAGGGTTAAGTCCCCGCGCGCCGGTGCCGCCCCTCTTCCCGGCCCGGGCTTGGGTCTAGCCACGCCCCTAGCGCCACCTGCCCGGGGGCTGGGTCGGTGTACCTGAGTTGCCACGCTAGGCCCGCAAAGGGCCACGCGTGGGGGGTCCAGCCGCCCCAGAGCAGCCTTCCGAGTGGGCGTGAAGGCTACTGGTTGCATCCCGGGAGACAGGCTTGATCGGGCTTGAGGACCCCGGCCGCCATCTGCCGAGGGTTACGTCCCCGCGCGCCGGTCCCGCCCCTCTTCCTGGCCCGGGCTTGGGTCTAGCCACGCCCCTAGCGCCACCTGCCCGGGGGCTGGGTCGGTGTACCTGAGTGGCCACGCTAGGCCCGCAAAGGGCCACGCGTGGGGGGTCCAGCTGCCCCAGAGCAGCCTTCCGAGTGGGCGTGAAGGCTGCTGGTTGCATCCCAGGAGACAGGCTTGATCGGGCTTGAGGACCCCGGCCGCCACCTGCCGAGGGTTAGGTCCCCGCGCGCGGTCCCGCCCCTCTTCCTGGCCCGGGCTTGGGTCTAGCCACGCCCCTAGCGCCACCTGCCCGGGGGCTGGGTCGGTGTACCTGAGTTGCCACGCTAGGCCCGCAAAGGGCCACGCGTGGGGGGTCCAGCCGCCCCAGAGCAGCCTTCCGAGTGGGCGTGAAGGCTACTGGTTGCATCCCGGGAGACAGGCTTGATCGGGCTTGAGGACCCCGGCCGCCATGTGCCGAGGGTTAGGTCCCCGCGCGCTGGTCCCGCCCCTCTTCCGGCCCGGGCTTGGGTCTAGCCACGCCCCTAGCGCCACCTGCCCGGGGGCTGGGTCGGTGTACCTGAGTTGCCACGCTAGGCCCGCAAAGGGCCACGCGTGGGGGGTCCAGCCGCCCCAGAGCAGCCTTCCGAGTGGGCGTGAAGGCTACTGGTTGCATCCCGGGAGACAGGCTTGATCGGGCTTGAGGACCCCGGCCGCCATCTGCCGAGGGTTAGGTCCCCGCGCGCTGGTCCCGCCCCTCTTCCCGGCCCGGGCTTGGGTCTAGCCACGCCCCTAGCGCCACCTGCCCGGGGGCTGGGTCGGTGTACCTGAGTTGCCACGCTAGGCCCGCAAAGGGCCACGCGTGGGGGGTCCAGCCGCCCCAGAGCAGCCTTCCGAGTGGGCGTGAAGGCTACTGGTTGCATCCCGGGAGACAGGCTTGATCGGGCTTGAGGACCCCGGCCGCCATCTGCCGAGGGTTACGTCCCCTAGCGCCGGTCCCGCCCCTCTTCCCGGCCCGGGCTTGGGTCTAGCCACGCCCCTAGCGCCACCTGCCCGGGGGCTGGGCCGGTGTACCTGAGTTGCCACGCTAGGCCCGCAAAGGGCCACGCGTGGGGGGTCCAGCCGTCCCAGAGCAGCCTTCCAAGTGGGCGTGAAGGCTACTGGTTGCATCCCGGGAGACAGGCTTGATCGGGCTTGAGGACCCCGGCCGCCATCTGCCGAGGGTTACGTCCCCGCGCGCCGGTCCCGCCCCTCTTCCTGGCCCGGGCTTAGGTCTAGCCACGCCACTAGTGCCACCTGCCCGGGGGCTGGGTCAGTGTACCTGAGTTGCCACGCTAGGCCCGCAAAGGGCCACGCGTGGGGGGTCCAGGCGCCCCAGAGCAGCCTTCCGAGTGGGCGTGAAGGCTACTGGTTGCATCCCGGGAGACAGGCTTGATCGGGCTTGAGGACCCCGGCCGCCATCTGCCGAGGGTTAGGCCCCCGCGCGCCGGTCCCGCCCCTCTTCCCGGCCCGGGCTTGGGTCTAGCCACGCCCCTAGCGCCACCTGCCCGGGGGCTGGGCAGGTGTACCTGAGTGGCCACGCTAGGCCCGCAAAGGGCCACGCGTGGGGGGTCCAGCCGCCCCAGAGCAGCCTTCCGAGTGGGCGTGAAGGCTACTGGTTGCATCCCGGGAGACAGGCTTGATCGGGCTTGAGGACCCCGGCCGCCACCTGCCGAGGGTTAGGTCCCCGCGTACCGGTCCCGCCCCTCTTCCCGGCCCGGGCTTGGGTCTAGCCACGCCCCTAGCGCCACCTGCCAGGGGGCTGGGTCGGTGTACCTGAGTTGCCACGCTAGGCCCGCAAAGGGCCACGCGTGGGGGGTCCAGCCGCCCCAGAGCAGCCTTCCGAGTGGGCGTGAAGGCTACTGGTTGCATCCCGGGAGACAGGCTTGATCGGGCTTGAGGACCCCGGCCGCCATCTGCCGAGGGTTAGGTCCCCGTGCGCCGGTCCCGCCCCTCTTCCCGGCCCGGGCTTGGGTCTAGCCACGCCCCTAGCGCCACCTGCCCGGGGGCTGGGTCGGTGTACCTGAGTGGCCACGCTAGGCCCGCAAACGGCCACGCGTGGGGGGTCCAGCCGCCCCAGAGCAGCCTTCCGAGTGGGCGTGAAGTCTACTGGTTGCATCCCGGGAGACAGGCTTGATCGGGCTTGAGGACCCCGGCCGCCACCTGCCGAGAGTTACGTCCCCGCGTACCGGTCCCGCCCCTCTTCCCGGCCCGGGCTTGGGTCTAGCCACGCCCCTAGCGCCACCTGCCCGGGGGCTGGGTCGGTGTACCTGAGTTGCCACGCTAGGCCCGCAAAGGGCCACGCGTGGGGTGTCCAGCCGCCCCAGAGCAGCCTTCCGAGTGGGCGTGAAGGCTACTGGTTGCATCCCGGGAGACAGGCTTGATCGGGCTTGAGGACCCCGGCCGCCATCTGCCGAGGGTTAGGTCCCCGCGCGCCGGTCCCGCCCCTCTTCCCGGCCCGGGCTTGGGTCTAGCCACGCCCCTAGCGCCACCTGCCCGGGGGCTGGGTCGGTGTACCTGAGTGGCCACGCTAGGCCCGCAAAGGGCCACGCGTGGGGGGTCCAGCCGCCCCAGAGCAGCCTTCCGAGTGGGCGTGAAGGCTACTGGTTGCATCCCGGGAGACAGGCTTGATCGGGCTTGAGGACCCCGGCCGCCATCTGCCGAGGGTTAGGTCCCCGCGCGCCGGTCCCGCCCCTCTTCCCGGCCCGGGCTTGGGTCTAGCCACGCCCCTAGCGCCACCTGCCCGGGGGCTGGGCCGGTGTACCTGAGTTGCCACGCTAGGCCCGCAAAGGGCCACACGTGGGGGGTCCAGCCTCCCCAGAGCAGCCTTCCGAGTGGGCGTGAAGGCTACTGGTTGCATCCCGGGAGACAGGCTTGATCGGGCTTGAGGACCCCGGCCGCCATGTGCCGAGGGTTACGTCCCCGCGCGCCGGTCCCGCCCCTCTTCCCGGCCCGGGCTTGGGTCTAGCCACGCCCCTAGCGCCACCTGCCCGGGGGCTGGGTCGGTGTACCTGAGTGGCCACGCTAGGCCCGCAAAGGGCCACGCGTGCGGGGTCCAGCCGCCCCAGAGCAGCCTTCCGAGTGGACGTGAAGGCTACTGGTTGCATCCCGGGAGACAGGCTTGATCGGGCTTGAGGACCCCGGCCGCCATCTGCCGAGGGTTAGGTCCCCGCGCGCCGGTCCCGCCCCTCTTCCCGGCCCGGGCTTGGGTCTAGCCACGCCCCTAGCGCCACCTGCCTGGGGGCTGGGCGGTGTACCTGAGTTGCCACGCTAGGCCCGCAAAGGCCACGCGTGGGGGGTCCAGCCGCCCCAGAGCAGCCTTCCGAGTGGGCGTGAAGGCTACTGGTTGCATCCCGGGAGACAGGCTTGATCGGGCTTGAGGACCCCGGCCGCCATCTGCCGAGGGTTACGTCCCCGCGCGCCGGTCCCGCCCCTCTTCCTGGCCCGGGCTTGGGTCTAGCCACGCCCCTAGCGCCACCTGCCCGGGGGCTGGGTCGGTGTACCTGAGTGGCCACGCTAGGCCCGCAAAGGGCCACGCGTGGGGGGTCCAGCCGCCCCAGAGCAGCCTTCCGAGTGGGCGTGAAGGCTACTGGTTGCATCCCGGGAGACAGGCTTGATCGGGCTTGAGGACCCCGGCCGCCATCTGCCGAGGGTTACGTCCCCTCGCGCCGGTCCCGCCCCTCTTCCCGTCCCGGGCTTGGGTCTAGCCACGCCCCTAGCGCCACCTGCCCGGGGGCTGGGCCGGTGTACCTGAGTGGCCACGCTAGGCCCGCAAAGGGCCACGCGTGGGGGGTCCAGCCGCCCCAGAGCAGCCTTCCGAGTGGGCGTGAAGGCTACTGGTTGCATCCCGGGAGACAGGCTTGATCGGGCTTGAGGACCCCGGCCGCCACCTGCCGAGAGTTAGGTCCCCGCGCGCCGGTCCCGCCCCTCTTCCCGGCCCGGGCTTGGGTCTAGCCACGCCCCTAGCGCCACCTGCCCGGGGGCTGGGTTGGTGTACCTGAGTTGCCACGCTAGGCCCGCAAAGGGCCACGCGTGGGGGGTCCAGCCGCCCCAGAGCAGCCTTCCGAGTGGGCGTGAAGGCTACTGGTTTCATCCCGGGAGACAGGCTTGATCGGGCTTGAGGACCCCGGCCGCCATCTGCCGAGGGTTAGGTCCCCGCGCGCCGGTCCCGCCCCTCTTCCCGGCCCGGGCTTGGGTCTAGCCACGCCCCTAGCGCCACCTGCCCGGGGGCTGGGTCGGTGTACCTGAGTGGCCACGCTAGGCGCGCAAACGGCCACGGGTGGGGGGTCCAGCCGCCCCAGAGCAGCCTTCCGAGTGGGCGTGAAGGCTACTGGTTGCATCCCGGGAGACAGGCTTGATCGGGCTTGAGGACCCCGGCCGCCACCTGCCGAGGGTTACGTCCCCGTGCGCCGGTCCCGCCCCTCTTCCTGGCCCGGGCTTGGGTCTAGCCACGCCCCTAGCGCCACCTGCCCGGGGGCTGGGTCGGTGTACCTGAGTTGCCACGCTAGGCCCGCAAAGGGCCACGCGTGGGGGGTCCAGCCGCCCCAGAGCAGCCTTCCGAGTGGGCGTGAAGGCTACTGGTTGCATCCCGGGAGACAGGCTTGATCGGGCTTGAGGACCCCGGCCGCCATCTGCCGAGGGTTAGGTCCCCGCGCGCCGGTCCCGCCCCTCTTCCCGGCCCGGGCTTGGGTCTAGCCACGCCCCTAGCGCCACCTGCCCGGGGGCTGGGTCGGTGTACCTGAGTGGCCACGCTAGGCCCGCAAAGGGCCACGCGTGGGGGGTCCAGCCGCCCCAGAGCAGCCTTCCGAGTGGGCGTGAAGGCTACTGGTTGCATCCCGGGAGACAGGCTTGATCGGGCTTGAGGACCCCGGCCGCCATCTGCCGAGGGTTAGGTCCCCGCGCGCCGGTCCCGCCCCTCTTCCCGGCCCGGGCTTGGGTCTAGCCACGCCCCTAGCGCCACCTGCCCGGGGGCTGGGTCGGTGTACCTGAGTTGCCACGCTAGGCCCGCAAAGGGCCACGCGTGGGGGTCCAGCCGCCCCAGAGCAGCCTTCCGAGTGGGCGTGAAGGCTACTGGTTGCATCCCGGGAGACAGGCTTGATCGGGCTTGAGGACCCCGGCCGCCATCTGCCGAGGGTTAGGTCCCCGCGCGCCGGTCCCGCCCCTCTTCCCGGCCCGGGCTTGGGTCTAGCCACGCCCCTAGCGCCACCTGCCGGGGGCTGGGTCGGTGTACCTGAGTGGCCACGCTAGGCCCGCAAAGGGCCACGCGTGGGGGGTCCAGCCGCCCCAGAGCAGCCTTCCGAGTGGGCGTGAAGGCTACTGGTTGCATCCCGGGAGACAGGCTTGATCGGGCTTGAGGACCCCGGCCGCCATCTGCCGAGGGTTACGTCCCCGCGCCGGTCCCGCCCCTCTTCCGGCCCGGGCTTGGGTCTAGCCACGCCCCTAGCGCCACCTGCCCGGGGGCTGGGTCGGTGTACCTGAGTGGCCACGCTAGGCCCGCAAAGGGCCACGCGTGGGGGGTCCAGCCGCCCCAGAGCAGCCTTCCGAGTGGGCGTGAAGGCTACTGGTTGCATCCCGGGAGACAGGCTTGATCGGGCTTGAGGACCCCGGCCGCCATCTGCCGAGGGTTAGGTCCCCGCGCGCCGGTCCCGCCCCTCTTCCCGGCCCGGGCTTGGGTCTAGCCACGCCCCTAGCGCCACCTGCCCGGGGGCTGGGTCGGTGTACCTGAGTTGCCACGCTAGGCCCGCAAAGGGCCACGCGTGGGGGGTCCAGCCGCCCCAGAGCAGCCTTCCGAGTGGGCGTGAAGGCTACTGGTTGCATCCCGGGAGACAGGCTTGATCGGGCTTGAGGACCCCGGCCGCCATCTGCCGAGGGTTACGTCCCCGCGCGCCGGTCCCGCCCCTCTTCCCGGCCCGGGCTTGGGTCTAGCCACGCCCCTAGCGCCACCTGCCCGGGGGCTGGGTCGGTGTACCTGAGTGGCCACGCTAGGCCCGCAAAGGGCCACGCGTGGGGGGTCCAGCCGCCCCAGAGCAGCCTTCCGAGTGGGCGTGAAGGCTACTGGTTGCATCCCGGGAGACAGGCTTGATCGGGCTTGAGGACCCCGGCCGCCATCTGCCGAGGGTTACGTCCCCGCGCGCCGGTCCCGCCCCTCTTCCCGGCCCGGGCTTGGGTCTAGCCACGCCCCTAGCGCCACCTGCCCGGGGGCTGGGTCGGTGTACCTGAGTTGCCACGCTAGGCCCGCAAAGGGCCACGCGTGGGGGGTCCAGCCGCCCCAGAGCAGCCTTCCGAGTGGGCGTGAAGGCTACTGGTTGCATCCCGGGAGACAGGCTTGATCGGGCTTGAGGACCCCGGCCGCCATCTGCCGAGGGTTAGGTCCCCGCGCGCCGGTCCCGCCCCTCTTCCCGGCCCGGGCTTGGGTCTAGCCACGCCCCTAGCGCCACCTGCCCGGGGGCTGGGTCGGTGTACCTGAGTTGCCACGCTAGGCCCGCAAAGGGCCACGCGTGGGGGGTCCAGCCGCCCCAGAGCAGCCTTCCGAGTGGGCGTGAAGGCTACTGGTTGCATCCCGGGAGACAGGCTTGATCGGGCTTGAGGACCCCGGCCGCCATCTGCCGAGGGTTACGTCCCCGCGCGCCGGTCCCGCCCCTCTTCCCGGCCCGGGCTTGGGTCTAGCCACGCCCCTAGCGCCACCTGCCCGGGGGCTGGGTCGGTGTACCTGAGTGGCCACGCTAGGCCCGCAAAGGGCCACGCGTGGGGGTCCAGCCGCCCCAGAGCAGCCTTCCGAGTGGGCGTGAAGGCTACTGGTTGCATCCCGGGAGACAGGCTTGATCGGGCTTGAGGACCCCGGCCGCCATCTGCCGAGGGTTAGGTCCCCGCGCGCCGGTCCCGCCCCTCTTCCCGGCCCGGGCTTGGGTCTAGCCACGCCCCTAGCGCCACCTGACCGGGTGCTGGGTCGGTGTACCTGAGTTGCCACGCTAGGCCCGCAAAGGGCCACGCGTGGGGGGTCCAGCCGCCCCAGAGCAGCCTTCCGAGTGGGCGTGAAGGCTACTGGTTGCATCCCGGGAGACAGGCTTGATCGGGCTTGAGGACCCCGGCCGCCATCTGCCGAGGGTTACGTCCCCGCGCGCCGGTCCCGCCCCTCTTCCCGGCCCGGGCTTGGGTCTAGCCACGCCCCTAGCGCCACCTGCCCGGGGGCTGGGTCGGTGTACCTGAGTTGCCACGCTAGGCCCGCAAAGGGCCACGCGTGGGGGGTCCAGCCGCCCCAGAGCAGCCTTCCGAGTGGGCGTGAAGGCTACTGGTTGCATCCCGGGAGACAGGCTTGATCGGGCTTGAGGACCCCGGCCGCCATCTGCCGAGGTTACGTCCCCGCGCGCCGGTCCCGCCCCTCTTCCCGGCCCGGGCTTGGGTCTAGCCACGCCCCTAGCGCCACCTGCCAGGGGGCTGGGTCGGTGTACCTGAGTTGCCACGCTAGGCCCGCAAAGGGCCACGCGTGGGGGGTCCAGCCGCCCCAGAGCAGCCTTCCGAGTGGGCGTGAAGGCTACTGGTTGCATCCCGGGAGACAGGCTTGATCGGGCTTGAGGACCCCGGCCGCCATCTGCCGAGGGTTAGGTCCCCGCGCGCCGGTCCCGCCCCTCTTCCCGGCCCGGGCTTGGGTCTAGCCACGCCCCTAGCGCCACCTGCCCGGGGGCTGGGTCGGTGTACCTGAGTTGCCACGCTAGGCCCGCAAAGGGCCACGCGTGGGGGGTCCAGCCGCCCCAGAGCAGCCTTCCGAGTGGGCGTGAAGGCTACTGGTTGCATCCCGGGAGACAGGCTTGATCGGGCTTGAGGACCCCGGCCGCCATCTGCCGAGGGTTAGGTCCCCGCGCGCCGGTCCCGCCCCTCTTCCCGGCCCGGGCTTGGGTCTAGCCACGCCCCTAGCGCCACCTGCCCGGGGGCTGGGCCGGTGTACCTGAGTTGCCACGCTAGGCCCGCAAAGGGCCACGCGTGGGGGGTCCAGCCGCCCCAGAGCAGCCTTCCGAGTGGGCGTGAAGGCTACTGGTTGCATCCCGGGAGACAGGCTTGATCGGGCTTGAGGACCCCGGCCGCCATGTGCCGAGGGTTACGTCCCCGCGCGCCGGTCCCGCCCCTCTTCCCGGCCCGGGCTTGGGTCTAGCCACGCCCCTAGCGCCACCTGCCCGGGGGCTGGGTCGGTGTACCTGAGTTGCCACGCTAGGCCCGCAAAGGGCCACGCGTGGGGGGTCCAGCCGCCCCAGAGCAGCCTTCCGAGTGGGCGTGAAGGCTACTGGTTGCATCCCGGGAGACAGGCTTGATCGGGCTTGAGGACCCCGGCCGCCATCTGCCGAGGGTTACGTCCCCGCGCGCCGGTCCCGCCCCTCTTCCCGGCCCGGGCTTGGGTCTAGCCACGCCCCTAGCGCCACCTGCCCGGGGGCTGGGCCGGTGTACCTGAGTTGCCACGCTAGGCCCGCAAAGGCCACGCGTGGGGGGTCCAGCCGCCCCAGAGCAGCCTTCCGAGTGGGCGTGAAGGCTACTGGTTGCATCCCGGGAGACAGGCTTGATCGGGCTTGAGGACCCCGGCCGCCATCTGCCGAGGGTTACGTCCCCGCGCGCCGGACCCGCCCCTCTTCCTGGCCTGGGCTTGGGTCTAGCCACGCCCCTAGCGCCACCTGCCCGGGGGCTGGGTCGGTGTACCTGAGTGGCCACGCTAGGCCCGCAAAGGGCCACGGTGGGGGGTCCAGCCGCCCCAGAGCAGCCTTCCGAGTGGGCGTGAAGGCTACTGGTTGCATCCCGGGAGACAGGCTTGATCGGGCTTGAGGACCCCGGCCGCCATCTGCCGAGGGTTACGTCCCCGCGCGCCGGTCCCGCCCCTCTTCCCGGCCCGGGCTTGGGTCTAGCCACGCCCCTAGCGCCACCTGCCCGGGGGCTGGGTCGGTGTACCTGAGTGGCCACGCTAGGCCCGCAAAGGGCCACGCGTGGGGGGTCCAGCCGCCCCAGAGCAGCCTTCCGAGTGGGCGTGAAGGCTACTGGTTGCATCCCGGGAGACAGGCTTGATCGGGCTTGAGGACCCCGGCCGCCATCTGCCGAGGGTTAGGTCCCCGCGCGCCGGTCCCGCCCCTCTTCCCGGCCCGGGCTTGGGTCTAGCCACGCCCCTAGCGCCACCTGACCGGGGGCTGGGTCGGTGTACCTGAGTTGCCACGCTAGGCCCGCAAAGGGCCACGCGTGGGGGGTCCAGCCGCCCCAGAGCAGCCTTCCGAGTGGGCGTGAAGGCTACTGGTTGCATCCCGGGAGACAGGCTTGATCGGGCTTGAGGACCCCGGCCGCCATCTGCCGAGGGTTAGGTCCCCGTGCGCCGGTCCCGCCCCTCTTCCCGGCCCGGGCTTGGGTCTAGCCACGCCCCTAGCGCCACCTGCCCGGGGGCTGGGTCGGTGTACCTGAGTGGCCACGCTAGGCCCGCAAAGGGCCACGCGTGGGGGGTCCAGCCGCCCCAGAGCAGCCTTCCGAGTGGGCGTGAAGTCTACTGGTTGCATCCCGGGAGACAGGCTTGATCGGGCTTGAGGACCCCGGCCGCCACCTGCCGAGAGTTACGTCCCCGCGCGCCGGTCCCGCCCCTCTTCCCGGCCCGGGCTTGGGTCTAGCCACGCCCCTAGCGCCACCTGCCAGGGGGCTGGGTTGGTGTACCTGAGTTGCCACGCTAGGCGCGCAAAGGGCCACGGGTGGGGGTCCAGCCGCCCCAGAGCAGCCTTCCGAGTGGACGTGAAGGCTACTGGTTGCATCCCGGGAGACAGGCTTGATCGGGCTTGAGGACCCCGGCCGCCACCTGCCGAGAGTTAGGTCCCCGCGCGCCGGTCCCGCCCCTCATCCCGGCCCGGGCTTGGGTCTAGCCACGCCCCTAGCGCCACCTGCCCGGGGGCTGGGTCGGTGTACCTGAGTGGCCACGCTAGGCCCGCAAAGGGCCTCGCGTGCGGGGTCCAGCCGCCCCAGAGCAGCCTTCCGAGTGGGCGTGAAGGCTACTGGTTGCATCCCGGGAGACAGGCTTGATCGGGCTTGAGGACCCCGGCCGCCATCTGCCGAGGGTTAGGTCCCCGCGCACCGGTCCCGCCCCTCTTCCCGGCCCGGGCTTGGGTCTAGCCACGCCCCTAGCGCCACCTGCCCGGGGGCTGGGTCGGTGTACCTGAGTTGCCACGCTAGGCCCGCAAAGGGCCACGCGTGGGGGGTCCAGCCTCCCCAGAGCAGCCTTCCGAGTGGGCGTGAAGGCTACTGGTTGCATCCCGGGAGACAGGCTTGATCGGGCTTGAGGACCCCGGCCGCCATGTGCCGAGGGTTACGTCCCCGCTCGCCGGTCCCGCCCCTCTTCCTGGCCCGGGCTTGGGTCTAGCCACGCCCCTAGTGCCACCTGCCCGGGGGCTGGGTCGGTGTACCTGAGTGGCCACGCTAGGCCCGCAAAGGGCCACGCGTGCGGGGTCCAGCCGCCCCAGAGCAGCCTTCCGAGTGGACGTGAAGGCTACTGGTTGCATCCCGGGAGACAGGCTTGATCGGGCTTGAGGACCCCGGCCGCCATCTGCCGAGGGTTAGGTCCCCGCACGCCGGTCCCGCCCCTCTTCCCGGCCCGGGCTTGGGTCTAGCCATGCCCCTAGCGCCACCTGCCTGGGGGCTGGGCCGGTGTACCTGAGTTGCCACGCTAGGCCCGCAAAGGCCACACGTGGGGGGTCCAGCCTCCCCAGAGCAGCCTTCCGAGTGGGCGTGAAGGCTACTGGTTGCATCCCGGGAGACAGGCTTGATCGGGCTTGAGGACCCCGGCCGCCATCTGCCGAGGGTTACTTCCCCGCGTGCCGGACCCGCCCCTCTTCCTGGCCCGGGCTTGGGTCTAGCCACGCCCCTAGCGCCACCTGCCCGGGGGCTGGGTCGGTGTACCTGAGTGGCCACGCTAGGCCCGCAAAGGGCCACGGGTGGGGTGTCCAGCCGCCCCAGAGCAGCCATCCGAGTTGGCGTGAAGGCTACTGGTTGCATCCCGGGAGACAGGCTTGATCGGGCTTGAGGACCCCGGCCGCCATCTGCCGAGGGTTACTTCCCCTCGCGCCGGTCCCGCCCCTCTTCCAGTCCCGGGCTTGAGTCTAGCCACGCCCCTAGCGCCACCTGCCCGGGGGCTGGGCCGGTGTACCTGAGTGGCCACGCTAGGCCCGCAAAGGGCCACGCGTGGGGGGTCCAGCCGCCCCAGAGCAGCCTTCCGAGTGGGCGTGAAGTCTACTGGTTGCATCCCGGGAGACAGGCTTGATCGGGCTTGAGGACCCCGGCCGCCACCTGCCGAGAGTTAGGTCCCCGCGCGCCGGTCCCGCCCCTCTTCCCGGCCCGGGCTTGGGTCTAGCCACGCCCCTAGCGCCACCTGACAGGGGGCTGGGTTGGTGTACCTGAGTTGCCACCCTAGGCCCGCAAAGGGCCACGCGTGGGGGGTCCAGCCGCCCCAGAGCAGCCTTCCGAGTGGGCGTGAAGGCTAATGGTTTCATCCCGGGAGACAGGCTTGATCGGGCTTGAGGACCCCGGCCGCCATCTGCCGAGGGTTAGGTCCCCGCACGCCGGTCCTGCCCCTCTTCCCGGCCCGGGCTTGGGTCTAGCCACGCCCCTAGCGCCACCTGCCCGGGGGCTGGGTCGGTGTACCTTAGTGGCCACGCTAGGCGCGCAAACGGCCACGCGTGGGGGGTCCAGCCGCCCCAGAGCAGCCTTCCGAGTGGGCGTGAAGGCTACTGGTTGCATCCCGGGAGACAGGCTTGATCGGGCTTGAGGACCCCGGCCGCCACCTGCCGAGGGTTACGTCCCCGTGCGCCGGTCCCGCCCCTCTTCCTGGCCCGGGCTTGGGTCTAGCCACGCCCCTAGCGCCACCTGCCCGGGGGCTGGGTCGGTGTACCTGAGTTGCCACGCTAGGCCCGCAAAGGGCCACGCGTGGGGGGTCCAGCCGCCCCAGAGCAGCCTTCCGAGTGGGCGTGAAGGCTACTGGTTTCATCCCGGGAGACAGGCTTGATCGGGCTTGAGGACACCGGCCGCCATCTGCCGAGGGTTAGGTCCCCGCGCGCCAGACCCGCCCCTCTTCCCGGCCCGGGCTTGGGTCTAGCCACGCCCCTAGCGCCACCTGCCCGGGGGCTGGGTCGGTGTACCTGAGTGGCCACGCTAGGCGCGCAAACGGCCACGGGTGGGGGGTCCAGCCGCCCCAGAGCAGCCTTCCGAGTGGGCGTGAAGTCTACTGGTTGCATCCCGGGAGACAGGCTTGATCGGGCTTGAGGACCCCGGCCGCCACC
Source organism: Ochotona curzoniae (assembly GCF_017591425.1). Taxonomy (NCBI): domain Eukaryota; kingdom Metazoa; phylum Chordata; class Mammalia; order Lagomorpha; family Ochotonidae; genus Ochotona; species Ochotona curzoniae. Next base: position 139,612 of record NW_024465600.1, read on the forward strand.
TGCCGAGAGTTAGGTCCCCGCGTACCGGTCCCGCCCCTCTTCCCGGCCCGGGCTTGGGTCTAGCCACGCCCCTAGCGCCACCTGACAGGGGGCTGGGTTGGTGTACCTGAGTTGCCACGCTAGGCGCGCAAAGGGCCACGGGTGGCGTGTCCAGCCGCCCCAGAGCAGCCTTCCGAGTGGACGTGAAGGCTACTGGTTGCATCCCGGGAGACAGGCTTGATCGGGCTTGAGGACCCCGGCCGCCATCTGCCGAGGGTTAGGTCCCCGCGCGCCGGTCCCGCCCCTCTTCCCGGCCCGGGCTTGGGTCTAGCCACGCCCCTAGCGCCACCTGCCCGGGGGCTGGGTCGGTGTACCTGAGTGGCCACGCTAGGCCCTCAAAGGGCCACGCGTGGGGGGTCCAGCCACCCCAGAGCAGCCTTCCGAGTGGGCGTGAAGGCTACTGGTTGCATCCCGGGAGACAGGCTTGATCGGGCTTGAGGACCCCGGCCGCCATCTGCCGAGGGTTAGGTCCCCGCGCGCCGGTCCCGCCCCTCTTCCTGGCCCGGGCTTGGGTCTAGCCACGCCCCTAGCGCCACCTGCCCGGGGGCTGGGTCGGTGTACCTGAGTGGCCACGCTAGGCCCGCAAAGGGCCACGCGTGCGGGGTCCAGCCGCCCCAGAGCAGCCTTCCGAGTGGGCGTGAAGGCTACTGGTTGCATCCCGGGAGACAGGCTTGATCGGGCTTGAGGACCCCGGCCGCCATGTGCCGAGGGTTAGGTCCCCGCGCGCCGGTCCCGCCCCTATTCCCGCCGCGGGCTTCGGTCTAGCCACGCCCCTAGCGCCACCTGACCGGGGGCTGGGTCGGTGTACCTGAGTGGCCACGCTAGGCGCGCAAACGGCCACGGGTGGGGGGTCCAGCCGCCCCAGAGCAGCCTTCCGAGTGGGCGTGAAGGCTACTGGATGCATCCCGGGAGACAGGCTTGATCGGGCTTGAGGACCCCGGCCGCCACCTGCCGAGGGTTACGTCCCCGCGCGCCGGTCCCGCCCCTCTTCCAGTCCCGGGCTTGAGTCTAGCCACGCCCCTAGCGCCACCTGCCCGGGGGCTGAGCCGGTGTACCTGAGTGGCCACGCTAGGCCCGCAAAGGGCCACGCGTGGGGGGTCCAGCCGCCCCAGAGCAGCCTTCCGAGTGGGCGTGAAGTCTACTGGTTGCATCCCGGGAGACAGGCTTGATCGGGCTTGAGGACCCCGGCCGCCACCTGCCGAGAGTTAGGTCCCCGCGCGCCGGTCCCGCCCCTCTTCCCGCCCCGGGCTTGGGTCTAGCCACGCCCCTAGCGCCACCTGACAGGGGGCTGGGTTGGTGTACCTGAGTTGCCACCCTAGGCCCGCAAAGGGCCACGCGTGGGGGGTCCAGCCGCCCCAGAGCAGCCTTCCGAGTGGGCGTGAAGGCTAATGGTTTCATCCCGGGAGACAGGCTTGATCGGGCTTGAGGACCCCGGCCGCCATCTGCCGAGGGTTAGGTCCCCGCACGCCGGTCCTGCCCCTCTTCCCGGCCCGGGCTTGGGTCTAGCCACGCCCCTAGCGCCACCTGCCCGGGGGCTGGGTCGGTGTACCTGAGTGGCCACGCTAGGCGCGCAAACGGCCACGGGTGGGGGGTCCAGCCGCCCCAGAGCAGCCTTCCGAGTGGACGTGAAGGCTACTGGTTGCATCCCGGGAGACAGGCTTGATCGGGCTTGAGGACCCCGGCCGCCATCTGCCGAGGGTTACGTCCCCTCGCGCACCGGTCCCGCCCCTCTTCCCGGCCCGGGCTTGGGTCTAGCCACGCCCCCCTAGCGCCACCTGCCTGGGGGCCTGGGTCGGTGTACCTGAGTGGCCACGCTAGGCCCGAAAAGGGCCACGCGTCGGGGGTCCAGCCACCCCAGAGCAGCCTTCCGAGTGGGCGTGACGGCTACTGGTTGCATCCCGGGAGACAGGCTTGATCGGGCTTGAGGACCCCGGCCGCCATCTGCCGAGGGTTAGGTCCCCACGTGCCGGTCCCGCCCCTCTTCCAGGCCCGGGCTTGGGTCTAGCCACGCCCCCCTAGCGCCACCTGCCTGGGGGCCTGGGTCGGTGTACCTGAGTGGCCACGCTAGGCCCGAAAAGGGCCACGCGTGGGGGGTCCAGCCACCCCAGAGCAGCCTTCCGAGTGGGCGTGACGGCTACTGGTTGCATCCCGGGAGACAGGCTTGATCGGGCTTGAGGACCCCGGCCGCCATGTGCCGAGGGTTAGGTCCCCGCGCGCCGGTCCCGCCCCTCTTCCCAGCCCGGGCTTGGGTCTAGCCACGCCCCTAGCGCCACCTGCCTGGGGGCTGGGTCGGTGTACCTGAGTGGCCACGCTAGGCCCGCAAAGGGCCATGCGTGGGGGGTCCAGCCGCCCCAGAGCAGCCTTCCGAGTGGGCGTGAAGGCTACTGGTTGCATCCCGGGAGACAGGCTTGATCGGGCTTGAGGACCCCGGCCGCCATCTGCCGAGGGTTAGGTCCCCGCGCGCTTGTCCCGCCACTCTTCCTGGCCCGGGCTTGGGTCTAGCCACGCCCCTAGCGCCACCTGCCAGGGGGCTGGATCGGTGTACCTGAGTTGCCACGCTAGGCCCGCAAAGGGCCACGCGTGGGGGGTCCAGCCGCCCCAGAGCAGCCTTCCGAGTGGGCGTGAAGGCTACTGGTTGCATCCCAGGTGACAGGCTTGATCGGGCTTGAGGACCCCGGCCGCCATGTGCCGAGGGTTAGGTCCCCGCGCGCCGGTCCCGCCCCTCTTCCCGGCCCGGGCTTGGGTCTAGCCACGCCCCTAGCGCCACCTGCCCGGGAGCCTGGGTCAGTGTACCTGAGTGGCCACGCTAGGCCCGCAAAGGGCAACGCGTGGGGGGTCCAGCCTCCCCAGAGCAGCCTTCCGAGTGGGCGTGAAGGCTACTGGTTGCATCCCGGGAGACAGGCTTGATCGGGCTTGAGGACCCCGGCCGCCATGTGCCGAGGGTTACGTCCCCGCTCGCCGGTCCCGCCCCTCTTCCTGGCCCGGGCTTGGGTCTAGCCACGCCCCTAGCGCCACCTGCCCGGGGGCTGGGTCGGTGTACCTGAGTGGCCACGCTAGGCCCGCAAAGGGCCACGCGTGCGGGGTCCAGCCGCCCCAGAGCAGCCTTCCGAGTGGACGTGAAGGCTACTGGTTGCATCCCGGGAGACAGGCTTGATCGGGCTTGAGGACCCCGGCCGCCATCTGCCGAGGGTTAGGTCCCCGCACGCCGGTCCCGCCCCTCTTCCCGGCCCGGGCTTGGGTCTAGCCATGCCCCTAGCGCCACCTGCCTGGGGGCTGGGCCGGTGTACCTGAGTTGCCACGCTAGGCCCGCAAAGGCACACACGTGGGGGGTCCAGCCGCCCCAGAGCAGCCTTCCAAGTGGGCGTGAAGGCTGCTGGTTGCATCCCGGGAGACAGGCTTGATCGGGCTTGAGGACCCCGGCCGCCATCTGCCGAGGGTTACTTCCCCGCGTGCCGGACCCGCCCCTCTTCCTGGCCTGGGCTTGGGTCTAGCCACGCCCCTAGCGCCACCTGCCCGGGGGCTGGGTCGGTGTACCTGAGTGGCCACGCTAGGCCCGCAAAGGGCCACGGGTGGGGGGTCCAGCCGCCCCAGAGCAGCCATCCGAGTTGGCGTGAAGGCTACTGGTTGCATCCCGGGAGACAGGCTTGATCGGGCTTGAGGACCCCGGCCGCCACCTGCCGAGGGTTACGTCCCCGCGCGCCGGTCCCGCCCCTCTTCCAGTCCCGGGCTTGGGTCTAGCCACGCCCCTAGCGCCACCTGCCCGGGGGCTGGGCCGGTGTACCTGAGTGGCCACGCTAGGCCCGCAAAGGGCCACGCGTGGGGGGTCCAGCCGCCCCAGAGCAGCCTTCCGAGTGGGCGTGAAGTCTACTGGTTGCATCCCGGGAGACAGGCTTGATCGGGCTTGAGGACCCCGGCCGCCACCTGCCGAGAGTTAGGTCCCCGCGCGCCGGTCCCGCCCCTCTTCCCGGCCCGGGCTTGGGTCTAGCCACGCCCCTAGCGCCACCTGACAGGGGGCTGGGTTGGTGTACCTGAGTTGCCACCCTAGGCCCGCAAAGGGCCACGCGTGGGGGGTCCAGCCGCCCCAGAGCAGCCTTCCGAGTGGGCGTGAAGGCTAATGGTTTCATCCCGGGAGACAGGCTTGATCGGGCTTGAGGACCCCGGCCGCCATCTGCCGAGGGTTAGGTCCCCGCACGCCGGTCCTGCCCCTCTTCCCGGCCCTGGCTTGGGTCTAGCCACGCCCCTAGCGCCACCTGCCCGGGGGCTGGGTCGGTGTACCTTAGTGGCCACGCTAGGCGCGCAAACGGCCACGGGTGGGGGGTCCAGCCGCCCCAGAGCAGCCTTCCGAGTGGGCGTGAAGGCTACTGGTTGCATCCCGGGAGACAGGCTTGATCGGGCTTGAGGACCCTGGCCGCCACCTGCCGAGGGTTACGTCCCCGTGCGCCGGTCCCGCCCCTCTTCCTGGCCCGGGCTTGGGTCTAGCCACGCCCCTAGCGCCACCTGCCCGGGGGCTGGGTCGGTGTACCTGAGTTGCCACGCTAGGCCCGCAAAGGGCCACGCGTGGGGGGTCCAGCCGCCCCAGAGCAGCCTTCCGAGTGGGCGTGAAGGCTAATGGTTTCATCCCGGGAGACAGGCTTGATCGGGCTTGAGGACACCGGCCGCCATCTGCCGAGGGTTAGGTCCCCGCGCGCCAGACCCGCCCCTCTTCCCGGCCCGGGCTTGGGTCTAGCCACGCCCCTAGCGCCACCTGCCCGGGGGCTGGGTCGGTGTACCTGAGTGGCCACGCTAGGCGCGCAAACGGCCACGGGTGGGGGGTCCAGCCGCCCCAGAGCAGCCTTCCGAGTGGGCGTGAAGTCTACTGGTTGCATCCCGGGAGACAGGCTTGATCGGGCTTGAGGACCCCGGCCGCCACCTGCCGAGAGTTAGGTCCCCGCGTACCGGTCCCGCCCCTCTTCCCGGCCCGGGCTTGGGTCTAGCCACGCCCCTAGCGCCACCTGACAGGGGGCTGGGTTGGTGTACCTGAGTTGCCACGCTAGGCGCGCAAAGGGCCACGGGTGGCGTGTCCAGCCGCCCCAGAGCAGCCTTCCGAGTGGACGTGAAGGCTACTGGTTGCATCCCGGGAGACAGGCTTGATCGGGCTTGAGGACCCCGGCCGCCATCTGCCGAGGGTTACGTCCCCTCGCGCACCGGTCCCGCCCCTCTTCCCGGCCCGGGCTTGGGTCTAGCCACGCCCCTAGCGCCACCTGCCCGGGGGCTGGGTCGGTGTACCTGAGTGGCCACGCTAGGCCCTCAAAGGGCCTCGCGTGCGGGGTCCAGCCACCCCAGAGCAGCCTTCCGAGTGGGCGTGAAGGCTACTGGTTGCATCCCGGGAGACAGGCTTGATCGGGCTTGAGGACCCCGGCCGCCATCTGCCGAGGGTTAGGTCCCCGCGCGCCGGTCCTGCCCCTCTTCCTGGCCCGGGCTTGGGTCTAGCCACGCCCCTAGCGCCACCTGCCCGGGGGCTGGGTCGGTGTACCTGAGTGGCCACGCTAGGCCCGCAAAGGGCCTCGCGTGCGGGGTCCAGCCGCCCCAGAGCAGCCTTCCGAGTGGGCGTGAAGGCTACTGGTTGCATCCCGGGAGACAGGCTTGATCGGGCTTGAGGACCCCGGCCGCCATGTGCCAAGGGTTAGGTCCCCACGTGCCGGTCCCGCCCCTATTCCCGCCCCGGGCTTCGGTCTAGCCACGCCCCTAGCGCCACCTGACCGGGGGCTGGGTCGGTGTACCTGAGTGGCCACGCTAGGCGCGCTAACGGCCACGGGTGGGGGGTCCAGCCGCCCCAGAGCAGCCTTCCGAGTGGGCGTGAAGGCTACTGGATGCATCCCGGGAGACAGGCTTGATCGGGCTTGAGGACCCCGGCCGCCATCTGCCGAGGGTTAGGTCCCCGCACGCCGGTCCCGCCCCTCTTCCAGTCCCGGGCTTGAGTCTAGCCACGCCCCTAGCGCCACCTGCCCGGGGGCTGGGTCGGTGTACCTGAGTGGCCACGCTAGGCCCGCAAACGGCCACGGGTGGGGGGTCCAGCCGCCCCAGAGCAGCCTTCCGAGTGGACGTGAAGGCTACTGGTTGCATCCCGGGAGACAGGCTTGATCGGGCTTGAGGACCCCGGCCGCCATCTGCCGAGGGTTAAGTCCCCGCGCGCACGGTCCCGCCCCTCTTCCCCGGCCCGGGCTTGGGTCTAGCCACGCCCCCTAGCGCCACCTGCCCGGGGGCCTGGGTCGGTGTACCTGAGTGGCCACGCGAGGCCCGCAAAGGGCCACGCGTCGGGGGTCCAGCCACCCCAGAGCAGCCTTCCGAGTGGGCGTGAAGGCTACTGGTTGCATCCCGGGAGACAGGCTTGATCGGGCTTGAGGACCCCGGCCGCCATCTGCCGAGGGTTAGGTCCCCACGTGCCGGTCCCGCCCCTCTTCCAGGCCCGGGCTTGGGTCTAGCCACGCCCCCTAGCGCCACCTGCCTGGGGGCTGGGTCGGTGTACCTGAGTGGCCACGCTAGGCCCGAAAAGGGCCACGCGTGGGGGGTCCAGCCACCCCAGAGCAGCCTTCCGAGTGGGCGTGACGGCTACTGGTTGCATCCCGGGAGACAGGCTTGATCGGGCTTGAGGACCCCGGCCGCCATGTGCCGAGGGTTAGGTCCCCGCGCGCTTGTCCCGCCCCTCTTCCCAGCCCGGGCTTGGGTCTAGCCACGCCCCTAGCGCCACCTGCCTGGGGGCTGGGTCGGTGTACCTGAGTGGCCACGCTAGGCCCGCAAAGGGCCATGCGTGGGGGGTCCAGCCGCCCCAGAGCAGCCTTCCGAGTGGGCGTGAAGGCTACTGGTTGCATCCCGGGAGACAGGCTTGATCGGGCTTGAGGACCCCGGCCGCCATCTGCCGAGGGTTAGGTCCCCGCGCGCTTGTCCCGCCCCTCTTCCTGGCCCGGGCTTGGGTCTAGCCACGCCCCTAGCGCCACCTGCCCGGGGGCTGGTCGGTGTACCTGAGTTGCCACGCTAGGCCCGCAAAGGGCCACGCGTGCGGGGTCCAGCCGCCCCAGAGCAGCCTTCCGAGTGGGCGTGAAGGCTACTGGTTGCATCCCAGGTGACAGGCTTGATCGGGCTTGAGGACCCCGGCCGCCATGTGCCGAGGGTTACGTCCCCGCTCGCCGGTCCCGCCCCTCTTCCTGGCCCGGGCTTGGGTCTAGCCACGCCCCTAGCGCCACCTGCCCGGGGGCTGGGTCGGTGTACCTGAGTGGCCACGCTAGGCCCGCAAAGGGCCACGCGTGGGGGGTCCAGCCGCCCCAGAGCAGCCTTCCGAGTGGACGTGAAGGCTACTGGTTGCATCCCGGGAGACAGGCTTGATCGGGCTTGAGGACCCCGGCCGCCATCTGCCGAGTGTTAGGTCCCCGCACGCCGGTCCCGCCCCTCTTCCCGGCCCGGGCTTGGGTCTAGCCATGCCCCTAGCGCCACCTGCCTGGGGGCTGGGCCGGTGTACCTGAGTTGCCACGCTAGGCCCGCAAAGGCACACACGTGGGGGGTCCAGCCGCCCCAGAGCAGCCTTCCAAGTGGGCGTGAAGGCTGCTGGTTGCATCCCGGGAGACAGGCTTGATCGGGCTTGAGGACCCCGGCCGCCATCTGCCGAGGGTTACTCCCCGCGTGCCGGACCCGCCCCTCTTCCTGGCCTGGGCTTGGGTCTAGCCACGCCCCTAGCGCCACCTGCCCGGGGGCTGGGTCGGTGTACCTGAGTGGCCACGCTAGGCCCGCAAAGGGCCACGGGTGGGGGGTCCAGCCGCCCCAGAGCAGCCATCCGAGTTGGCGTGAAGGCTACTGGTTGCATCCCGGGAGACAGGCTTGATCGGGCTTGAGGACCCCGGCCGCCATCTGCCGAGGGTTACGTCCCCTCGCGCCGGTCCCGCCCCTCTTCCAGTCCCGGGCTTGAGTCTAGCCACGCCCCTAGCGCCACCTGCCCGGGGGCTGGGCCGGTGTACCTGAGTGGCCACGCTAGGCCCGCAAAGGGCCACGCGTGGGGGGTCCAGCCGCCCCAGAGCAGCCTTCCGAGTGGGCGTGAAGGCTACTGGTTGCATCCCGGGAGACAGGCTTGATCGGGCTTGAGGACCCCGGCCGCCATCTGCCGAGGGTTAGGTCCCCGCGCGCCGGTCCCGCCCCTCTTCCCGGCCCGGGCTTGGGTCTAGCCACGCCCCTAGCGCCACCTGACAGGGGGCTGGGTCGGTGTACCTGAGTGGCCACGCTAGGCCCGCAAACGGCCACGCGTGGGGGGTCCAGCCGCCCCAGAGCAGCCTTCCGAGTGGGCGTGAAGGCTACTGGTTGCATCCCGGGAGACAGGCTTGATCGGGCTTGAGGACCCCGGCCGCCATCTGCCGAGGGTTAGGTCCCCGCACGCCGGTCCCGCCCCTCTTCCAGTCCCGGGCTTGGTCTAGCCACGCCCCTAGCGCCACCTGCCCGGGGGCTGGGTCGGTGTACCTGAGTGGCCACGCTAGGCGCGCAAACGGCCACGGGTGGGGGGTCCAGCCGCCCCAGAGCAGCCTTCCGAGTGGGCGTGAAGGCTACTGGTTGCATCCCGGGAGACAGGCTTGATCGGGCTTGAGGACCCCGGCCGCCATCTGCCGAGGGTTACGTCCCCTCGCGCACCGGTCCCGCCCCTCTTCCCGGCCCGGGCTTGGGTCTAGCCACGCCCCCTAGCGCCACCTGCCTGGGGGCCTGGGTCGGTGTACCTGAGTGGCCACGCTAGGCCCGAAAAGGGCCACGCGTCGGGGGTCCAGCCACCCCAGAGCAGCCTTCCGAGTGGGCGTGACGGCTACTGGTTGCATCCCGGGAGACAGGCTTGATCGGGCTTGAGGACCCCGGCCGCCATCTGCCGAGGGTTAGGTCCCCACGTGCCGGTCCCGCCCCTCTTCCAGGCCCGGGCTTGGGTCTAGCCACGCCCCCTAGCGCCACCTGCCTGGGGGCTGGGTCGGTGTACCTGAGTGGCCACGCTAGGCCCGAAAAGGGCCACGCGTGGGGGGTCCAGCCACCCCAGAGCAGCCTTCCGAGTGGGCGTGAAGGCTACTGGTTGCATCCCGGGAGACAGGCTTGATCGGGCTTGAGGACCCCGGCCGCCATGTGCCGAGGGTTAGGTCCCCGCGCGCCGGTCCCGCCCCTCTTCCCGGCCCGGGCTTGGGTCTAGCCACGCCCCTAGCGCCACCTGCCCGGGGGCTGGGTCGGTGTACCTGAGTGGCCACGCTAGGCCCGCAAAGGGCCATGCGTGGGGGGTCCAGCCGCCCCAGAGCAGCCTTCCGAGTGGGCGTGAAGGCTACTGGTTGCATCCCGGGAGACAGGCTTGATCGGGCTTGAGGACCCCGGCCGCCATCTGCCGAGGGTTAGGTCCCCGCGCGCTTGTCCCGCCCCTCTTCCTGGCCCGGGCTTGGGTCTAGCCACGCCCCTAGCGCCACCTGCCCGGGGGCTGGATCGGTGTACCTGAGTTGCCACGCTAGGCCCGCAAAGGCCCACGCGTGGGGGTCCAGCCGCCCCAGAGCAGCCTTCCGAGTGGGCGTGAAGGCTACTGGTTGCATCCCAGGTGACAGGCTTGATCGGGCTTGAGGACCCCGGCCGCCATCTGCCGAGGGTTAGGTCCCCGCGCGCCGGTCCCGCCCCTCTTCCCGGCCCGGGCTTGGGTCTAGCCACGCCCCTAGCGCCACCTGCCCGGGAGCCTGGGTCAGTGTACCTGAGTGGCCACGCTAGGCCCGCAAAGGCACACACGTGGGGGGTCCAGCCGCCCCAGAGCAGCCTTCCGAGTGGGCGTGAAGGCTACTGGTTGCATCCCGGGAGACAGGCTTGATCGGGCTTGAGGACCCCGGCCGCCATCTGCCGAGGGTTACGTCCCCGCGTGCCGGTCCCGCCCCTCTTCCTGGCCTGGGCTTGGGTCTAGCCACGCCCCTAGCGCCACCTGCCCGGGGGCTGGGTCGGTGTACCTGAGTGGCCACGCTAGGCCCGCAAAGGGCCACGCGTGGGGGGTCCAGCCGCCCCAGAGCAGCCTTCCGAGTGGGCGTGAAGGCTACTGGTTGCATCCCGGGAGACAGGCTTGATCGGGCTTGAGGACCCCGGCCGCCATCTGCCGAGGGTTACGTCCCCTCGCGCCGGTCCCGCCCCTCTTCCAGTCCCGGGCTTGGGTCTAGCCACGCCCCTAGCGCCACCTGCCCGGGGGCTGGGCCGGTGTACCTGAGTTGCCACGCTAGGCCCGCAAAGGGCCACGCGTGGGGGGTCCAGCCGCCCCAGAGCAGCCTTCCGAGTGGGCGTGAAGGCTACTGGTTGCATCCCGGGAGACAGGCTTGATCGGGCTTGAGGACCCCGGCCGCCATCTGCCGAGGGTTACGTCCCAGCGCGCCTGTCCCGCCCCTCTTCCCGGCCCGGGCTTGGGTCTAGCCACGCCCCTAGCGCCACCTGCACGGGGGCTAGGTCGGTGTACCTGAGTTGCCACGCGAGGCCCGCAAAGGGCCACGCGTGGGGGGTCCAGCCGCCCCAGAGCAGCCTTCCGAGTGGGCGTGAAGGCTACTGGTTGCATCCCGGGAGACAGGCTTGATCGGGCTTGAGGACCCCGGCCGCCATCTGCCGAGGGTTACGTCCCCGCGTGCTTCTCCCGCCCCTCTTCCCGGCCCGGGCTTGGGTCTAGCCACGCCCCTAGCGCCACCTGCCTGGGGGCTGGGTCAGTGTACCTGAGTTGCCACGCTAGGCCCGCATAGGGCCACGCGTGGGGGGTCCAGCCGCCCCAGAGCAGCCTTCCGAGTGGGCGTGAAGGCTACTGGTTGCATCCCGGGAGACAGGCTTGATCGGGCTTGAGGACCCCGGCCGCCATGTGCCGTGGGTTACGTCCCTGCGCGCGGGTCCCGCCCCTCTTCCCGGCCCGGGCTTGGGTCTAGCCACGCCCCTAGCGCCACCTGCCCGGGGGCCTGGCTGGTGTACCTGAGTTGCCACGTTAGGCCTGCAATGGGCTACGCGTGGGGCGTCCAGCCGCCCCAGAGCAGCCTTCCGAGTGGGCGTGAAGGCTACTGGTTGCATCCCAGGAGACAGGCTTGATCGGGCTTGAGGACCCCGGCCGCCATGTGCCGAGGGTTACGTCCCCGCGCGCTTCTCCCGCCCCTCTTCCTGGCCCGGGCTTGGGTCTAGCCACACCCCTAGCACCACCTGCCCGGGGGCCTGGGTCAGTGTACCTGAGTGGCCACGCTAGGCCCGCAAAGGGCCACGCGTGGGGGGTCCAGCCGCCCCAGAGCAGCCTTCCGAGTGGGCGTGAAGGCTACTGGTTGCATCCCGGGAGACAGGCTTGATCGGGCTTGAGGACCCCGGCCGCCATCTGCCGAGGGTTAGGTCCCCGCGCGCCGGTCCC
>NW_024465601.1:0-986 GCF_017591425.1 Ochotona curzoniae
GATGTTCACCTTCTGATCTATTTCTCTGTTAATGGGCTTAAGAGATAGCAGAACATGTCCCAGTTCCTTGGATGCCTGCACCCCTGTGGAGGAGCAGAATGAAGTTTAGGCTCCCAGTTTTCACCTGGACCTTGTTGCCTCTTGTGGCCACATGGAGAGTAAACAATTAGAGCGAATCTCAGTGTGTATGGCTTTGACACTTGCTCTGTAATTTTCTCAAACAAATTAAAGAAACTATTAAGCCCATTTTATGCTCTGTAGGTTGGGGTCTGTTAAATTTCTTCTAAATAGATTGTTGTTAGTGTCAAGGGATGATTCTGATTGTAAAACTTCTACAGAATTTTGCTCAACATGTACTTGAATACTATTGCAAGGTACAGTGCAGTGTTTGAGTATATATGCAGCATAAACTGAGTAACCAGCTGCCCAGGCTTTCTTCCATGTATCTTGGTTTTTACAGCACACAGGGTCTTCCATTCCAGTTCCCTGCATAAGCTTATCCTATTGTGAACTGTAGTCACCACACACTGGGATGGGACACTGGCTCTTGTTCCTTCTGTCTCACTTTCCTTGCCACCTGTTCTACGTCCTTCCTCTCCCCAGGTCTCACTTTTCTCAACCTGTAATAATCACTATTCTTACTTTGCAGCTGCATTTACATATTTACATAGAATAACATGTCAAATTGTTTTTCTGCATTTGCCTTATTTTATTTCTTTATATCCAGTTTCATCTATTTTGCTGCAAATAAGAATTTAGTCTTTTTTATAGCTGAATGGAGTCTTTTGGCATCTATTAGATTTCACTATTAATAAAATCAGGGGAAACACATGAAATCTAGAATCAAACAGAATCGAATATCTTCATTTTTATTTCCTGTGTCTTTTCTTTCATTTACTTTATGTGTGTGAATATTAAATTGCATAACAATAAAGCAGTCATTCTAATTTGGTTACAGATCTTAAAGGAAATGTGTTTTGGCTTTT